>NC_086444.1:675584863-675884863 GCF_028390025.1 Pseudophryne corroboree
TGTCAGGTACTTTGTCTGCTTATATTGTACTATTTCACCCTACAGTTACGCTTTCATATAATGTCAGCTAAACAGGGTGATATTTCTATGGCTGATCCTGTAAACTACAGTGCAAATGCCATAGATGTCTCTGAGCTATATATTGCAGCTGAGGGTTCAGGTACCGGGGTTTTATACCTCTCAGTCAGTCTACAGCAATGGGGGCAACTCATGACCCGCCGTGGGCTACATTCTCTAATTTACTGACTACGCTGGTAACTAGACTTGTGCCCCCTATGGGACCTCCTGTGCCATTACAGCCACATGTTGTCCCTGCAGTTAATCCGCCATGGGCAGATACTCTGTCCTCTCAGTTACAGCAATTAAATCAGTCTTTGGCTAACCAAATCCTAACCCTTGCCCGCTTTAGACCAAAGGGTCATCTAAGCGGGCCATTACTTCCTCATAATCCACACATGTTTCAGATACTTGATCTGATGAAGATGGCGCATATACTGACCCCTCAGACACTGATGCTTCTGATGGGGAATCTATAACTCAAGTAGATGTTCCTGACCTCTTGGAGGCTATCAGGCTGATTCTTGAAATTGATGATGACGAAGAACCCCCAGCTACCTCTAAGAAACCACATAAGTTCAAGCGTCAGAAGGTTCCGACCACTTACTTGACATACGTCAGGAATCCTGGGAGTATCCAGGAAAGAAATTCTCCCTGTCTAAGAAGATGCTAGCTCGTTATCCTCTCGCTGCAGAGCTAAGTAAAAATTGGGAAATACTGCCGCCAGTGGACTCACAAGTCGCACGTCTGGTGGTATCATCTGCTCTGCCTGTTACTACCATCACCTCTCTGAAGGAACCGACGGATAAACGTGTGGAGGGTTGCTTGAAGTCCATTTACACTCTTGCAGGCGCTGTGCACAGGCCTACTATTGCGGCCTCTTGGGCTGCTAAAGCTATAGAGGCCTGTGTTCAGGAAGTTGAAGCGGAACTACCGTCTAATTTTCCTGATAATGCTAGATAGTGTCTTTCATACATTATTACAGCCACTTATTATATTCAGGAGGTGGCATCTGATGCAGGTATCCTGGCGGCCAAAGCGTCTACTATGTCCATTCTGGCTCACCGAAACCTCTGGTTGCGGTCCTGGTCTGTAGATCTGGACTCTAAAAAGACCTTGGAAGTGATCCCTTTTAAGGGAAACATTCTTTTTGGGGAAGACCTCAATAAGATTGTTGCTGACTTAGCATCTGCTAAGAATGCATATCTACCTAGTACTACACCTTCGGCCACAAAGGCTAAGAGTACTTCCTTTCGTTCCTTTCGACCTCCAGGTAAAGCAAAGGGTCAGGCGTACCCGATACAGGCTCGCTCTTCCAAATCCACTAAGCCCAAACCTGAACGTACCTGGGCTGCCGTCAGCCTGCTTCCAATACAGACAAGCCTGCTGCATGACGGGGCGGTCCTTCCCCTGGGGGATCCCAGGCTGGGAGGCCAACTTCTCCGGTTTGCTCAGGTATGGCTACAGACCACTTCGGATGCCTGGGAAAGAGAAGTCGTCGCTCACGGATACATCATCTCTTTCAAGAAACGCCCCCCTCGTCAGATTTGCTTGACAAACGTCCCTACGGATCCGGTAAAAGCAAAGAGTCTCCATCTGGTGGTGCAATCCCTCCTGGACACAGGAGTGATAGTGCCGGTGCCTCTGTCTCAGAGAGGCAGGGGGTACTATTCAACGCTGTTCCTAGTTCCGAAGCCGAAGGGTTCGTCCCGGCCCATTCTCAACCTCAAGTCTTTGAACAAATTTGTGAAAGTTTCCAAATTCCGTATGGAAACTCTTCACTCTATTGTCCTGGCTTTGGAGCCCAAGGACTATATGGTACCCCTGGACATACAGGATGCTTACCTGCATATATCTATTGCAATGTCGAATCAGCAATACCTGCGGTTTGCTATTGGCAACCTCCATTTTCAATTCCAGGCCTTACCTTTTGGTCTGACCACGGCTTCAAGAATTTTCACCAAGGTCATGGCGGTCATGACGGCTCTACTTCACCGTCAGGGTATCAGGATCCTGCCATATCTGGCGAACTCTCCAGAGGTTATCCTCTTCATCTGGAACGGACGGTCCAATTCCTGCAAGCCCACGGGTGGCTCCTCAACTGGATGAAATCTTCCCTGGTCCCTGCTCAGAGCATGGTGCACCTGGGAACACTATTGGACACTCACAACCAGCGGTTGTTTTTGTCTCTCAAGAAGGTCCTGAAACATCAGGACAAGATAAGATGCTTCCTCTTTCGCCCACGTGTGTTGATACACTCGGCGATGCAAGTACTAGGTCTCATGGTGTCGGCTTTCCACATGGTAGAATATGCTCAATTTCATTCCCGCCCTCTGCAGAGGTTGATACTCTCCAAGTGGGACGGCCTGCCTCACTGGATCAGGATTCACATGATCTCCTTGACTCCGGAGGTCCGCTTGTCACCAAGCTGGTGGCTACAGGACCAGCAACTGAGCAGGGGTAATCCCTTCTGGATCTCCAACTGGGTCCTTGCTGACGACGGATGCCAGTCTGCAGGGCTGGGGCGCGGTGTTGGAGCAACACTCTCTTCAGGGTCGGTGGACCAGGGAGGAATCGCTCCTCCCGATAAACATTCCAGAATTGCAGGCAGTGTTCAGTGCATTGACACTAGCCCTGCCTCTGGTACAGAACAGGCCTGTTCAAGTACAGTCCGACAACGTCACCACGGTGGCATACATAAATCATCAAGGTGGCACTCAAAGCCGCAAGGCAATGATGGAAGTATCAAAAATCCTTTGTTGGCGGAACGCCATCTGCCAGCCTTATCGGCAGTGTTCATTCCGTGAGTCCTCAACTGGGAAGCAGACTTCCTCAGTCGTCAGGACATACTGTACACGCCGGAGAGTGGAGTCTTCATCCAGAAGTCTTTCAACTCCTAGTGGACAAGTGGATCCTAACAGATGTAGATCTGATGGCGTCTCGACACAATCACAAGGTTCCAGTCTTCGGAGCAAGGACAAGGGATCCTCAAGCAGCGTTCATGGACGCACTGGCAATTCCATGAAACTTTCGGCTGCCGTACGTGTTCCCTCCGGTGTCACTGCTGCCCAGGGTGTTAGGGAAGTTCAAGCAAGAAGGAGGAATACTACTTCTAATTGCTCCAGTGTGGCCCAGACGGCATTGGTTCTCAGACCTGCAGGGTCTCTACATAGAGCGTCCTCTTCTACTTCCGCAGCACCCAGACCTCCTCGTTCAGGGCCCTTGTGTCTACCGGGATTTGACCCGGCTGGCTTTGACGGCATGGCTCTTGAAGCTTCCGTGCTGAGAGCCAAAGGATTTTCTGAGGCGGTCATTCAAACCCGTAAACCGGCATCTGCTCAGATTTATCATAGGGTCTGGAATTCTTACTTCGACTGGTGTGCGACTAACCTTTATGATGCATACAAGTTCAGTACTGCCAAGCCTTTGGCTTTCCTGCAACAGGGCCTGGACTTAGGCCTTCGTCTGGGCTCCCTCAAGGTTCATATTTCTACCTTGTCGGTGTGGTTTCAGAGAAAAATTGCGACTCTGACTGATGTTCATACATTCACTCAGGGTGTTTTACGGATTTAACCTCCCTATGTCCCTCCTGTTGCTCCTTGGGATTTGTCGGTTGTTCTGGTTGCCTTACAAGAGTCTCCGTTTGAACCTCTTGAGTCTGTGGACCTTAAGTGGCTTACTCTTAAGGTCTTGTTTTTGCTGGCTATTGCCTCTGCTAGACGGGTTTCAGACTTCGGTGCCTTGTCCTGACAGTCACCCTTTCTGATTTTTCACCATGCCCGGGCGGGTCTTAGAACTCGTCCTGGTTATCTGCCTAAGGTGGTGTCGTCTTTCCACCTTAACCAAGAGATTGTGGTTCCGGCCTTTACCTCTCCAAGTTTATCCTCCAAAGAGCGGTCTTTGGATGTGGTACGTGCTCTCAGTATTTATGTGAAGAGAACAGCTTCGTCCTTTTTGGTTTTCACAAACGTGGCTGGCCTGCTAACAAGCAGACCTTGGCCAGATGGATTAGAATGGTGATTGCACATGCTTATGTACAGGCTGGCCTTCCAGCTCCTGCTACCAACAAGGCCTATTCTACTCGGTCTGTTGGACCTTTTTGGGCGGCCCGCCGTGGTGCGACCCTTGAACAATTGTGCAAGGCGGCTACGTGGTCCTCAGTGAACACGTTCATAAGGTTCTATGCCTTCGATACTTCCACCTCCCAGGATGCCTCCTTTGAACGCCGGGTTCTTGTGCCCACTACTGTGCATCCCCTCCCATGAGGAACTGCTTTAGGACATCCCCGATGTTATCCCCATGGAACCCCAGTGTACCCCGCTGCAGAAAAGGAGATTTATAGTAAGAACTTACCTTTGTTAAATCTCTTTCTGTGAGGTACATTGGGTTCCACAGGGCGCCCACCCTGATGCACTTAGCTTCTTTGGGTTTGTATGGCATTAGCCACAGGTACCTTCTACTGTCGTGAGAATGTGGCTACTAACGGTTGTCGTATCTTTTACCGGCTACTGCATTGGACTGGTTAACAAAACTGAGTTCCTGTGCACGGAGGCGGGGTTATAGAGGAGGCAGCGCTATGCATCCTGGGAACAGTCAAAGCTTTTAGCCTTTTGGTGCCTCGGATCAAGATCCAACTCTACCCCCCGGATGTTATCCCTGTGGAACCCATTGTACCTCGCAGAAAAAGATTTAACAAAGGTAAGTTCCTACCATAAATCTCCTTTTCTGAAGTTATGGAAGCTTTTTGGGGAGTGGTAAACTAGGTGAAAGAAACATGTTTCTATGCCATGCAGCAAATGGTACAATGATCTGTGACATATTTTAATAAACTATTGATAGTAACTGTCAAAGCTTATAAAGAATTGCACTGCATTTACATCACTTGGAACTGGAGAGGAATGATTCGCACCCACTCACTTGGGAAACTATTGAATCAATTATTAGGGTTTGCTTTCAAATGGAAGAGTAAGCCAAGAACCTCTTATAAAAGTCCAATAATGATGGGTCTTTATGGTGCAGGTCCTAAACAAATGAAGAAATTTGCTTCTTTAACTTAAATTTATTGAAATTTCATAAAAAAACATAACACAGATAGGCGGACGTCTGTTCCCATATTGCTCTTTAGATTAAGGTGTGCATAAACTGTAGTGACGCATTTCACAGGAAAACTGCTTGCTTCCTCAGAGTGTGTTTTGACAGTATCTGTTTGTGTTCCATCACTAGACAGTAGATTCTGCATTCCCCTTACTTAGCTGTAGTTGTTTTTCATGTTTGTAAGTTATGTGTTTGTTGCACTGCAGGTGGGGCAGATGTAACATGTGCAAGAGATTAGACTTGGGTGTGGTATGGTCAAACTGAAATTTAAATTGCAGTGCAAATAAAAGCAACCAGTATTTACCATACAAAGAAACAATATAACCCACCTAAATCTAAATCTCTCTGCATGTTACATCTACCCCACCTGCAGTGGAACATGGCTTGGCCTAGTTGCTTCATAATTTGCTTTACTTATAAATATGAATCAGGTACGAAATTGGGATCTGACTTCGCTGACATGGTGACGTGGCACCTGGTATACAGTTCCAAGGCTGAAAACCTTAACACAAACAAATAATGGCATAAACACAGTAAAGTTTGCCGACAGTCGTAGGGAAATGCGCCGCTAAAGTTTTTACACACCTTTCTTTGTAGAGCCAAATATGTCCACCTATCCGTGTTATGTTTAATGAAATTTTAATACATTCAAGTCTAAGAAGTTATAAGACTCTTCATTTATTTAGGACCTGTGTCATAAAGAATAATCTCTATTATCATTTGGAACTTGCCAAGCTCTGATTCATATGATCTTCTCAAGATCCATCTGGAGCCCATCATGAGAAATCATAGGCCCAAGAAAGTCAATACTGCTGAATTAAAATGTACATATCTCAAGTGGAGTGAAAACATATTTGTTTTGGAGGTGACTTAGGGGGTAATTCAGACCTGATCGCAGCAGCAAATTTGTTAGCAGTTGGAGAAAACCATGTGCACTGCAGGGGGAGGGGGGGGGACGGACACAGATATAACACGTGCAAAGAAGAGTTAGATTTGGGTGTGATACAGTGTCGGACTGGGGCATGAAGGGCCCATCGGGGGAATACAGTGATAGGGGCCAATACTTAGGGGTGTGGCCAGCCTACAAAGGTGGTGTGGCCAGCCTCCACAGAGGCTTGAAATACACAATAGTCTAGTGCAGTGTAATGCAACATATCTACCATGTATAATACAAGTGCACAGTCTGGAACCTGATCCCTAGAGGAAGGAGTGGGAACTCAGGCAGTGAGACCTACCGGTGGTTTCCCTGATACCCCTGTGGGCCAGTCCGACCCTGGTGGGATATATTGTTTCTGTGCAGAGTAAATACTGCCTGCTTTATTTTTACACTGCAATTTAGATTTCAGTTTGAACACACCCCACCCAAATCTACTCTCTCTGCACATGTTATATCTGCCCCCAGAGCCGGCGCTACCCGCTCAGCAAGGGTATGCAGTGCAGGGAGGCGCTCAGCTGAAGAGGCGCTGAGCTCTCCCTGCTCTGCATACCCTTGTCCCTGCTGCTGCCAGCTCCGTTGCGTCTGTCAAAGTGGAAGACAGGTAACGGTGCTGACAGCGTGTTGCGCGGCTCTCAGTGCAAGGTCCCTCTAGCTTCCTCCCCCATCCTCCTCCCACCTCCAGGCTCCTCCTCACAGCGCTGCTGACAAATTACGAGCGTTTTGCAGGGTGGGTAGACTTTTAGGGGCGTGGCCTAATCGCGGGAGGCGTGGTCACGCCCTCTTTTGGATTTTAAAAAAAAAAAAACTTTGCAGAGCCCAGCGGGGTAGGGGGGCCTTGAGGAGCCCCTCAGCCTGTGGCAATTCGAGTGGGGCGCGTGATCAGTGTGATCACTCTCCACCTACCCATACAGGAACAGGCAGAGGCTCCGCAGCAGCAGCCTCTCTGGCACTGCAGCACAGCACATTCTGCCATGATGAGAACTTATGCTGTTGCTGCTGCCTGGTAAGAAGGGAGGGAAGAGTGCAGTGGACCAGGGCCCCCGCTGAGCCCCTTCATCAGTCCCAGGCCTGCGTAATTTGTACCTGCCCCCTCCCCTCTTGCCGAAACTGACGACATCCTCCAGAGCTGCTGCTGCTGGAGTAACGGAGCCTTCAGGAGGGTAGAGGAGGATCAGCGCCCGAGCGTGGAGTCCAAGGCAGAGCATCAATCAGAGTCATGCCTACAAAGTAATGAAGCAGAAGGTACTACATTTACAGTAGCAGGGTGGTAGGTATGACGTGGTTGGGCTATACCTGGCATAACGTGTATAAGCAGCTTTTACTGTGCGGTGTAATGTGACTAACCGGCACTACTATGCGGTGTAATGTGAATGACGGACACTACTGTGCGGTGTAATGTAACTGACGGACACTACGGTGCGGTGTAATGTGACTAGCGGACACTACTGTGCAGTGTAATGTGACTAACCGGCACTACTATGCGGTGTAATGTGACTGACGGACACTACTGTGCGGTGTAATGTGACTAGCGGACACTACTGTGCAGTGTAATGTGACTAACCGGCACTACTATGCGGTGTAATGTGAATGACGGACACTACTGTTCGGTGTAATGTGACTGACGGACACTACTGTGCGGTATAATGTAACTGACAGACACTACTGTACAGTGTAATGTGACTAACCGGCACTACTGTGCGGTGTACTCTGATTAACGGACACTACTGTGCGGTGTAATGTGACTGACGGACACTACTGTGCAGTGTAATGTGACTGACGGACACTACTGTGCGATGTAATGTGACTGACGGACACTACTGTGCAGTGTAATGTGACTAACCGGCACTACTATGCGGTGTAATGTGAATGACGGACACTACTGTGCGGTGTAATGTGACGGACACTACTGTGCGGTGTAATGTGACTGACGGACACTACTGTGCGGTGTAATGTGACTGACGGACACTACGGTGCAGTGTAATGTGACTAACGGACACTACTGTGTAATGTCAAATGTGAATTTTTACTATTCTGTGTCAACAACCCTATATTTTTGGTGCGCGCCGACTGTCCCTGACTCGAGCACAGGTAACGCCAAAGGAAACCTTTGCCCTGAGCTCCTCAAGGTCTAGAACAGGCCCTGTCACCAATTTTAAAATATATTTTTCTTTTCAAATGTAACATACCTCCAATTCAACACAGAGAAGGGGCGCTGAAACATACCCTTACTCCGGGCATAATGGCACCTATCTACACCTCTAATAAGGGGCACTACTGTGGGCATTGTGTATAAGTACTGTGTGGTGTAATGTGTATAAGGGGCACAATTGTGTGACGTAACATGAATAAGGGGCACTATTAGAGGGTGTAATATGAATCAGGGGCACTATGTTTCGGGTAAAGTGATTAAGATTGTAATACTGTGTGGTGTAATTTGAATTGTTGGCCACGCTCCTTTCTTGTGTGACCACATCCCTTTTTGCGTCACGTCCTGTCCCTTTTTTACAGATGGGAGGGCGCAAATTTATAATTTGCAGGGGGGCGCCAAACACTCTAGCACCGGCCCTGTCTGCCCCCCTGCAAAGCTCAAGGTTTTGCCCATCTGCTAACAAATTTGCTGCTGCGATCAAGTCTGAATGACCCTATTAATACTAATTGAATATACTGAAAGTGTTCTTGTAGATGAAACCAATAGATCACAAAACACATAACTGACAACATGTTGAAATACGGCTAATGCACTGCCTTATCAGTTATGCGTAGTGGCCCTAGCTATTCACCAAACATTCTGATAACGTTTATATGGTCCAATTGAAGCATCTAGTAGACTTCAGTGATTCAAAAAGCTCCATAAAAAATGGTAGCTTACATCAGTTTCAGTACCATGGTAATTTCATACAGAGCACAAAATGGCAAGCTGCTAAATCAGATTGTGATTTCACTCAGGTGCTAAAAAGGAGGGGTAATTCTGTGTAAGAAAAAACAATTTGTGTTCCCTAATGCACAGTGAGTGAGAAATAATACGGAGATCTTAGTTGCGTATATCTGCAGATATAGGGTTAAGCCCCCAGGCCGTTCGGCAAGGCGTCTCCGTCACTGGGGGTCCCTAATACTAGGTATGGGTCCGGGGTGCAGGACCCCATCACGTCGGCACAGGTCGGCTACCCCAGGTCAGCACACAGGTGAAAGTTAATAAGGGTTAATAAGAAGCACATAAGTGCTATATAAGTGAAGTGCGATTAAAAGAATACAAAAATATATACAAAGTGATAGGGAAAATCATGTGTTAATAAAGTGTTAGGGTGTGCCGACCTGAAGCCGCCCAGCCATACCGACACAGGGGCCACTGCACCCCACACCCACCCCATAAATAATTACATATATGTCTGGGTCTGAATGCCCAGTGCATTGTATTTAGAGAGGCATGGATGGGTCAGCATTAGGAGGGATTGCTGACTCCAGAGTGCCATTGGAGAAGTTAGGGGTGTCTCCAGGTAAGCTGGCTCTCAGATTCTGTAGGAGCCATTATCATGTGGCCTTACACTGGGCATTCAGACCCAGACATATATGTAATTATTTATGGGGTGGGTGTGGGGTGCAGTGGCCCCTGTGTCGGTATGGCTGGGTGGCTTCAGGTCGGCACACCCTAACACTTTATTAACACTTATGATTTTCCCTATCACTTTGTATATATTTTTGTATTCTTTTAATCGCACTTCACTTATATAGCACTTATGTGCTTCTTATTAACCCTTATTAACTTTCACCTGTGTGCTGACCTGGGGTAGCCGACCTGTGCCGACGTGATGGGGTCCTGCACCCCGGACCCATACCTAGTATTAGGGACCCCCAGTGACGGAGACGCCTTGCCGAACGGCCTGGGGGCTTAACCCTATATCTGCAGATATACGCAACTAAGATCTCCGTATTATCTGATTATTATGTAGTATTATTTCTCACTCAGTGTGCATTAGGGAACACAAATTGTTTTTTCTTACACAGAATTACCCCTCCCTTTTAGCACTTGAGTGAAATCACAATCTGATTGAGCAGCATGCCATTTTGTGCATTGTATTTAGAGAGGCATGGATGGGTCAGCATTACGAGGGATTGCTGACTCCAGAGTGCCATTGGAGAAGATAGGGGTGTCTCCAGGTAAGCTGGCTCTCAGATTCTGTAGGAGCCATTATCATGTGGCCTTACACTGGGCATTCAGACCCAGACATATAAGTAATTATTTATGGGGTGGGTGTGGGGTGCAGTGGCCCCTGTGTCGGTATGGCTGGGCGGCTTCAGGTCGGCACACCCTAACACTTTATTAACACTTATGATTTTCCCTATCACTTTGTATATATCTTTGTATTCTTTTAATCGCACTTCACTTATATAGCACTTATGTGCTTCTTATTACCCCTTATTAACTTTCACCTGTGTGCTGACCAGGGGTAGCCGACCTGTGCCGACGTGATGGGGTCCTGCACCCCGGACCCATACCTAGTATTAGGGACCCCCAGTGACAGAGACGCCTTGCTGAACGGCCTGGGGGCTTAACCCTATATCTGCAGATATACGCAACTAAGATCTCCGTATTATCTAATTTCATACAGAGCCTGGTAGTCCAGCTATCCCCCCCCCCCAAAAAAAAAGACTTGAAGCTTAACAAGGATCAATGGAACGGGTAATCGCCAAATGTAGGTATCTCCATCATATAGTCATAGGATTTAGGCTGTGGCAGCAGCAGGTTCTTCAGATCTGGAGGCTAGGGAAGCAGGGACCTGCGCAACAGAGTCCTCAGTCCTGGAAAACATGGCAGCATGGCCCTTGGGTCTAGAGGCAAGGAGAGCAGAGCCTTCAGGACACTTGGAACCTCAGGCCTGGAAAGAAAGGGCAGTTAGGTCCCTAGGCCCAGGAACCAGGACAGTATAGGCGAGAGGATGGTGACTAAGAGTACCGGATACCCAGGTGAATGGGTCGACCGGACACTTCCTAAAGACCTCCAGCAGCTGGGCTTCTGATGTTTGGCACAGACACAGATCTCTGGTAGCTAGGCACAGATGCAGATCTCCGGTGGCTAGGCACAGACATGGATCTTTGATGGCAAGACGCAAACGTGGATTTCTGTCAGCCATGAACAGATACAGACCTCTTGCAGTTGAAGCATCTTGGAGGCATCTGAGAGCACACTAAAATCGAGGGGCTTGTTACAGCAAAGATAACTAGGGGGCTTCTGGCAGTACAGTCATGGCAGTACAGCCATGACAGCACTGCTAGGGGCCTCTGCCAGCAAGGAAACAGTAGAACACTGAAAACACACGCAAGCCAGGTGACATAGCTGTCATGTTGTCAGGAGTCAGAGCTGTATACCCTGTCCGGATGCCAGAAATGAGCATGCACAGTAGTCAGGGACAAGGAATTCAGTGAGGAAAAAAGAACTTCCATAGGCATGGCAATAGGAACCCCTTCAGAAAATGTGTGAAAGACAAGACCTGCTTAAAAAAGACAGGCAAAATCTTCCCAGAAAAAAGTAATTAAGACAGAACCTCATCAAGACAGGTGGGTCTCCCCTCAAGACCAACTAAGAATAAAAAATAATGTATGTGAGTACAGAAGCGTGATGCTGTAAAGTGGGTAAAACAGTGGGCTTGAAGTGATTGTATCATTATGGCCCCACCCCTCCCACACAATGCCATGATTACTGGCATTGTGTAGGGAAGGGCTACAATGACGTAATTCAGACAAATTGTATCATCTGCTGCCCAGACCGCCCACTTTTTCTGGGTAAGTGGGTGGCTTGCGGGCACTGAAGTCAACTGGCAACCGGCTAGGAACTACTTGTCAACTTATTCTAGTGGTCGGGATAGCCATCTGATTTTTAGTAGCCTCCCGGCCATTCTAGAAGAGTAGGCAAGTATATTACAGAAATATTCCAGGCCAAAAGTATATGCAATGCCGATGTCGGATGTTGTGGAAAAAGTTTTTTGCTACTGTGCATTCAGTTATAATTTCAGGCGCACGCAGGGAGAAGTGTATTGAAAATGTAGTGGCAGTTCCTGGGCAGTGAAAGGGAGGTGTCTTAGCACAAGCATAGAGAAGGTACGTTTTATGGGCGTATTATGGGAGTGTCGTGGGTGTCAGTGAAAGTGGTTGCCTACACAATCGCTTAACTGCTCACAAAGGTAGCCATACTTGAATGGAGAAACTGCACCTGCCATAGGACTGGTGCAAGTTTCAATGATGCAACCAATGGTGGCAGCTTAGGATGCACCGAATGGTATTACAGCGTATACAGATGATAAAAATGCACATCTCAGTCTTTCCACATTGGGATGCATGGATGTACACAAGACACAGATGGGTGACCACCAATAGACACAGCTGCGAGCGCATCTGAGTCCACCCCTGAATCAGGCCCATTGTGTACTGGAAAAAGAGTTTAACTGAGTGAGGCAGATTTGAATTTGGTGCCCTGCAGACAGTAGTCACATGACTGCAACTTCTCCCCTATACAGACCACTGTCATGAATGTGTTTGTCTTTGGAACCATACTACGGTTATTGGCAGGAACAGGATCAGAGATCACTGGGAGGAAACTAAGAGGCCGGATATAGGACCTAATTAAGAGATGGACGCAGTTCGCTGCATATGCTCCCCGCATGCTGGGGGCTGCCTAGCACAGGGCAAAGCCACGGACCTCCGGAGTCAATGAGAACATTTGAGACCTGATCCGGTGAGGCAGGCTGTCCCATTTGGCTAAAATCAGCCTCTGGAGAGGGCCCGCACTTCCAAACCTGGTAAGCCTAAGCCAAAAAGAGCCTGGGCGGCCCGTCAGCCAGCTTCCAAGACAGATAAGCCTGTCGCATGACGGGGCGGGCCTCCCTTTGGGGGATCCCAGGGTGGGGGGCCAGCTTCTAGGGTATACCCAGGAATGGTTGAAGACCGCTTCAGATGCCTGGGAACGGGAAGTCGTCACTCGAGGTTACGCCATAGCCTTCAAAAACTGACCTCCTCATCGATTGTGCCAGACAGATGTCCCGTTGGACCAGACAAAGGCAAACAATCTACATTCGGTGGTACAGACCCTCCTGGATACAGGATTCGTAGTACAGGTGCCTCTTGCGCAGAGGGGCTGGGGGTACTATTCTCCGCTGTTTCTAGTCCCGAAACCGAATGGGTGCTGCACAAAGGCCCACTATTGCAGCAACTTGGGCTGTTTCTAGTCCCGAAACCGAATGGGTCCTCCCGGCCCATTCTCAACATCAAGGCATTGAACAGGTTTGTGAAGGTTTCCAAGTTCCGGATGGAAACCCTTCGCTCTATAGTTCTGGCCTTGGAACCTGGGGACTTCATGGTCTCCCTGGATATACAGGATGCTTACCTGCATATTCCTATAGCAGTGTCTCATCAGCAATACCTGAGATTTGCGATTGGCAACTGCCATTACCAGTTTCGGGCATTACCTTTTGGTTTAACAATGGCTCCGCGAGTCTTTACAAAAGTCATGGCGGTGATGACGGTGGTACTCCGCCGTCAAGGGGTCAGGATACTGCCGTATATGGACGACTTGTTAATCCTAGCAAATTCCCCAGAACTTCTCCTGCGTCATCTAGATGTGACGGTCCAGTTTCTGCAAGCCCACGGGTGGCTCATCAACTGGAAGAAGTCATCCCTGATCCCTGCTCAGAGCATGGTGCATCTGGGAGCACTATTGGACACTCACAACCAGCGGTTGTTCCTGTCTCAGGAGAAAGTCCTGAAACTTCAGGACAGGATTCGTTGCTTCCTATCTCGTCCGCAAGTGTCGATACATTCGGTGATGCAGGTGTTGGGCCTCATGGTGTCAGCATTCGACATGGCTCAATTTCACTCTCGCCCTCTCCAGAGGCTGATTTTAGCCAAATGGGACAGCCTGCCTCACCGGATCAGGTCTCAAATGTTCTCATTGACTCCGGAGGTCCGTCTGTCGCTGCTCTGGTGGCTCCGGGACCAACAACTGTGCAGGGGCCGTCCGTTCTGGATATCCGACTGGGTCCTGTTGACGACAGATGCCAGTCTAAGAGGTTGGTGTGCGGTGTTGGAGCAACACTCCCTACAGGGGCGGTGGACCAAGGAGGAGTCCCTCCTCTCGATCAATATTCTGGAGTTGCGGGCGGTCTAAAATGCCTTGAACCTAGCCCAGCATTTAATTCAGAACCGTCCTGTTCAAGTACAGTCAGACAACGCCACCACAGTGGCTTACATAAATCATCAAGGCGGCACTCGAAGCCGCCTAGCAATGAAGGAAGTCTCACGGATTCTACAGTGGGCAGAACGCCGTCTACCGGCCATATCGGCAATATTCATTCCGGGAGTCCTGAATTGGGAAGCGGACTTTCTCAGTCGTCAGGACGTGCATGCCGGAGAGTGGAGCCTCCATCCAGAAGTGTTTCAACTCCTAGTGGAAAGGTGGAGCCTTCCAGACGTAGATCTGATGGCGTCTCGACACAATCACAAGGTTCCGGTCTTCGGAGCAAGGACAAGGGATCCTCAAGCAGCATTCGTGGATGCGCTGGCGGTACCGTGGAGGTTTCGGCTGCCGTACGTGTTCCCTCCGGTGTCACTCCTGCCCAGGGTAATTCGGAAGTTCAAGCAAGAAAAAGGAATTCTGCTTCTCATAGCTCCAGCGTGGCCCAGACGGCACTGGTTCTCAGACCTGCAAGGCCTATCTTCAGAGCGTCCAATTCTACTTCCACAACGCCCAGACCTCCTCGTTCAGGGCCCCTGTGTCTACCAGTCCCTAGCCCGGCTGTCTTTGACGGCGTGGCTCTTGAAGCTTCCGTCTTAAGGGCTAAATGGATTTCCGAGGCGGTCATTCAAACTATGTTGCGGGCCCGGAAACCGGCTTCGGCTCGGATTTATTATGGGGTCTGGCATTCTTACTTTGTTTGGTGCGCATCTAACGATTATGACGCTTCCAAGTTTAGTATAGGGCCTGGACTTAGGCCTGCGTCTGGCCTCCGTCAAGGTTCAAATATCTGCCTTGGCGGTGCGGTTTCAGAGAAAAATTGCGACCTTACCTTGTGTGCATACCTTTACTCAGGGCGTGTTGCGTATCCAACCTCCCTATGTCCCGCCTGTGGCTCCTTGGGACTTGTCGGTGGCTTTGGAAGCGTTACAAAAGTCTCCTTTTGAACCTCTTGGTTCAGCTGACCGTAAGTGGCTTTCCCTTAAGGTGGTGTTTCTGCTGGCTATTGCTTCAGCTAGAAGAGTGTCGGATTTGGGTGCCTTGTCCTGTAGTTCCCCATATCTGATATTTCACCGTGACCGGGCGGTTCTTAGGACTCGTCCCGGCTATCTACCTAAGGTGGTTTCTTCGTTCCACCTTAATCAGGAGATTGTAGTTCCGGCACTTGTTTCTCCTGATCTGTCTCCCAAAGAGAGGTCTTTGGATGTGGTACGGGCTCTCCGTATCTATGTGAAGAGAACTGCTCCTATTAGGAAATCTGATTATTTTTTTTGTTGTGTTTGGGTTTCACAAACGGGGCTGGCCTGCTCACAAGCAAACTCTGGCCAGATGGATTAGAATGGTGATTGCACATGCTTATGTGAAGGCTGGTCTCTCTTCTCCTGATCACATTAAGGCCCATTCTACTCGGTCTGTTGGACCTTCTTGGGCGGCCCAACGTGGTGCGACCCTTGAACAATTGTGCAAGGTGGCTACGTGGTCCTCTGTGAACACGTTCATAAGGTTCTATGCCTTCGATACTGCCGCTTCCCAGGATGCTTCCTTTGGACGCTGGGTTCTTGTGCCCGCTACAGTGCTTCCCTCCCATAAGGAACTGCTTTCCTTTCCTTGGGCTCCACAAGGAATGGACATCCCCATTGTCCATTCCTTGTGGAGCCCAGTGTACCCTGCAGCAGAAAACAAGTTTTATGGTAAGAACTTACCTTTGTTAAAACTCTTTCTGCGAGGTACACTGGGCTCCACAAGGCGCCCACCCTGACGCACTTGGCTTCTTTGGGTTGGTATGGCATTAGCCGCTGACACGTCTCCTGTCGTGAGAATGCGGTGTTGTGGCTACTGCATTGGGCTGGTTAACTAAAAACTGAGCTCCTGTGCAGGGAGGCGGGGTGATATAGGAGGCGGCGCTATGCCTTCTGGGAACAGTCAAAGCTTTGAGCCTGTTGGTGCCTCGGATCAAGATCCTACTCTACACGTTATTGTCCATTCCTTGTGGAGCCCAGTGTACCCCGCAGAAAGAGTTTTAACAAAGGTAAGTTCTTACCATAAAACTCGTTTTCTTATAGTATAAAGTACTTGTTCAGAAAGGTACAGAATAGTGGAACGGAGAAAATGTTGCCATTAAAGAGATTAGGTGACGTGCTGGAGACACAGTAGCAGGAATCTGAAGATGTTTGTTTCAGAGATGCAGATGTACTGGCAGAAAGGAACATATTTCTCTGTTCTTCCTTAGATGATGTCTGAGAATAGTGCTTTTTTTTGGGAATCCTGTCATGTGGTCTATACATTGCAGGGGGTGGTATTCAGTATGCTGACTGTTGGGATCCCGGTGCTCAGTATACCGGCTCCGGAATCCCGACACCCAGCATACCAACAACTATTCTCCCTCTTGGGGGTCCACGACCTCCCTGGAGGGAGAATAAATAGCATGGCGCACGTGGTGAGCGCAGCGAGCCCGCAAGGGGCTCATTTGCGCTCGCCCAGCTGTCGCTATGCCGGCGGTCAGGATCCCAGGGCTGGTATGCTGTCCGCTGGGATCCCAGCCGGCGGCATACCATAGTACACCCATTGCAGGTACACAGGAGACCTTTTTATACTAAGGATGTAACTGAGGTCACAGATTCAAAACATCTGCATTTGCATTCTACTTCAGATGGTAGCAACTTAGATGTTTTCTTCCTGGTTCTACTAAAAAGTGCTTCTTCATATAACAGAAAGTATTCTTTACATTATCCTGAAACATGTGAACACAAAGCTGGGTGTACAGCTTAATCTTTTCTTTTTCAAATAAAGCAACTTCAGAAATAGGGATTTCAGCAATGTTCATTGTCTGTGATGATTTAGTCATGATCAAAGGCAGAGGTAGGGTTTCTCTGATCATACACTAGAGCGATTTGCTCCCATATGTCTTGGGACGCTGTGGACACTGTGAGGAGGACTGACAGAGACGCTGTGCCCGCGTTACATGCTGTGACCGGACCCGGAAGTGCGGCTGGGGATCAGAACTTGAAGTGCGGCTGGGGAGAACGGAGCGGCTCGGGTGGCTGCGGCCAGGGAGAACGGAGTGCACACTGTATGGAGCAGGCAGCAGGGAACAGTGGTGAGAGCACTGCTGCTCCAAGCAGTAGAAACAAAAACTATGAGTCAGTGGACGGGTGGGTAGGGGGTCCGGAGCAGGCAGCAGGGAAGAGTGGTGTGAGGGCTGCTGCTCCGTGCAGGTGAAACACTGAACCAGAGGACAGGTGGGTAGGGGGGACAAGAGCAGGTTTTTTGCAGCACAACAGGATTGTGAGCACACTGATACCCCTTTTACACTCGCAGAAAAATCCCGGGATATTGCACGTGAACGCGCATCATCCCGGGATTCTTCTCAGTGTAAATGGGTACAGGGACAATTTCCCGGGACGAGCATCCCGGGATTTCATCCCAGGTCAAAAGCAGGGTTGGTCCCGGGACCGTCCCGGGAAGCTGGGTAGTGTGAAAGGGTCCGTCCCGGGATTCACTATCCCGGGACTGTTAAAAGGACTCGGATTGGAGCTTTCTTGGGCTCAGAAAAGCTGATGTCATCTTTTCTGAGCCCAAGGCCATTTCTAATGACATACTAATGCATTTGCAGGGATATCCCGGGATCAGTGTAAATGGGGCTGTCCCGGGTCGATCCCTGGTCTTAGTGCAGTGTGAAAGGGGTCAGTCCCGGGAAGGCATCCTGGGACGCATCCCGGGAAGCAACCCGGGAGTGACCCGGGAGTGCGAGTGTAAAAGTGGTATGATTGAAGCGGAGCAGGCAGCAGGGGGAGCCAGAAGGGAGTGCTGCTGTTCTGTGCCAGCACCTTGCAGATGAGTGGAGGGCAGGTGCATTCTGTAGGTGCTTGACGACAAGAGGAAATTAGCAGGTGCAAGCCAGTGGAGAGGACATTAGGAAAAGTTCCAGACCAGGCATCGTATCATAGCAGAGCGGGCATCCCATTGCATTAAAGCAGGCATCAGTGCAAGACTCAATGCACACAGGGCCTCTAAGTTGTTGGAGGAGGTCGCCCAGATCATTGTATGTTGCCTAGTGCTGTGTGAGGTCCCGATGCACATCCAGGCATGCAATTATCATCTTTTTTATTTACGGATGCTGACAAGCATAGGTTAATTTGTATATGTGTCTGTTTTTCTGTATATGTAGGTAAATTGGACTGAATACTTTAAGCGGGTTGTAGAGTTTGACAAGTCTGTGTACTAAAAGGGACTACACTTACATCATATATATAACAAAGAAACAGGACCCCAGCTTAGGTTAAAGGGTCTTAAACAAAGCCAAAAAGAATGAGCAAGAGCGGGATTGACAATCTCACTCAATGCATATCTTGTCAGATGTATGCACACTTGGAGCAAATGTTCTGGGGTGAGTACCTCTGCACAAGATGTGAGCAAATGGTCTCCTTGGAAGCCCAGGTAACTGATTTAAGGCAGAACATTGCAACACTGAGGAATATCAACAATCTTGAACAAACTTTGCAGCTCACCGTGGATGCATTAGGGGAGCAGGAGGGTGGAGAGACAGAGAAGGAAGAACACGCAGCCAGTTGGGTTACAGTTAGAAGGAGAAAGAGGCAGGCCAGCTCTGGGCTGACCAATCCCAGCAGATTCGCCTGACTGATGGAAGATACTGTGGATGGCAGTGAAGAAATGGCGGAGCTTGGTGAGATTGTTTCCCCTAGCAACCAGAGGAACGGTCCATACGGCACAGAGGGGACAGATTGTGGTGGTAGGGCACTCAATAATCAGAAAGGCAGATAGGGCAACCTGCTACCGGGACCATGATTGTCGTACAGTGTGTTGTCTTCCGCATGCTTGGGTACAGCCCGTCGCAGACCGGGTAGACAGATTGTTAGGCGGGGCTGGAAATGACCTGGCAGTCTTGGTGCACATTGGCACAGACAACCAATCTAGAGGTAGATGGGATGTCCTTAAAAATTATTACAGGGACCTAGACCATAAACTAAGGATATCTAAAGTAATATTATATGAATATTACCTGTGCCACATGCTAGCCCAGGGAGACAAAGGGAGATTAGGGAGAATAATGTGTGGCTAAGAGATTGGTGTAGGAAGGAGGGTTTTGACTTCTTAGGACATTGGGCTGATTTCTCGGTCAGGCGCCATTTTTTTTTGTCACGATGGATTGCATCTGAATGAGGATGGGTGGCAGTTCTTGGGGGAAGGATGGTTAGAAGGTTGGGGGAGATTTTAAACTAGGAGTCAGGGGGGAGGGAATAGCAAGAAATGATGGGATGCTCAGTAAGAGCAGTAAAAAGGGGTGTATAAAGAATAATGGTGGTGGAGAAGGGGGTAGGAGAAGGGTAGTCAAATATGGTAAACCAAGAAAATCAACAAACAAGGCAAAATATCCCATCAAAACAAGAATATACTGAAAAAGGTTTTACTAACCTAACATGTATGTTGACAAATGCAAGAAGCCTATTAGACAAAATGGGGGAAATTGGAAGTAATAGCAATGAATGAGCAATATGACATTATACAGTGCGTCCGAAAAGTATTCACAGCACTTCACTTTTTCCACATTTGTTATGTTACAGCCTTTTTCCAAACTGGAATAAACTGGAATAAATTAATTTTTTCCCTCAAAATTCTACACACAATACCCCATAATGACAACCTGAAAAAAGTTGTTTGGAGATTTTTGCAAATTTATTAAAAATAATAAACTAAGAAATCACATGTACATAAGTATTCACAGCCTTTGCTCAGTACTTTGTTGATACACCTTTGGTAGCAATTACAGCCTCAAGTTTTTTTTTTAATATAATGCCACAAACTTGGCACACCTATCTCTGGGTAGTTTCGCCCATTCCTCTTTGCAGCACCTCTCAAGTTCAATCAGGTTGGATGGGAAGCGTCGGTGCACAGCCATTTTCAGATCTCTCCACAGATGTTCAATCGGATTCAAGTCTGGGCTCTGACTAGGCCACTCAGTGACATTCACAGAGTTGTCCTTTGATATCTTGGTTGTGTGCTTAGGGTTCTTATCCTGCTGAAAGATGAACCATCACCCCAGTCTGAGGTAAAGAGCGCTCTGGAGCAGGTTTTCATCCAGGATGTCTCTGTACATTGCTGCATTCATCTTTACCTCTACCCTGTTTCGTTTCCTAGTTCTTGCCGCTGAAAAACATCCCCACTGCATGATGCTGCCACCACCATGCTTCACTGTAGGGACGGTATTGGCCTAGTGATGAGCGGTGCCTGGTTTCCTCCAAACATGACGCCTGGCATTCACGCCAAAGAGTTCAATCTTTGTCTCATCGGACAAGAGAATTTTGTTTATCATGGTCTGAGAGCCCTTCAGGTGCATTTTGGCAAACTCCAGGTGGGCTGCCATGTGCTTTTTACTAAGGAGTGGCTTCCGTCTGGCCACTCCACCATACAGGCCTGATTGGTGGATTGCTGCAGAGATGGTTGTCCTTCTTGAAGGTTCTCCTCTCTCCACAGAGGAATGCTGTAGCTCTGGCAGAGTGACCATCTGGTTCTCGGTCACCTTTCTGACTGGGGCCCTTCTCCCCTGATCACTCAATTTAGATGGCTGGCCAGCTCTAGGAAGAATCCTGGTGGTTCCAAACTTCTTCCATTTACAGATGATGGAGGCCACTGTGCTCATTGGGACCTTCAAAGCTGCAGATATTTTTCAGTACCCTTCCCAGATTTGTTCCTCGAGACAATCCTGTCTTGGAGGTCTACAGACAATTCCTTTGACTTCATGCTTGGTTTGTGCTCAGAATGCACTGTGAAGTGTGGGACCTTATATAGACAGGTGTGTGCCTTTCCAAATCATGTCCAATCAACTGAATTTACCACAGGTGGACTCCAATGAAGCTGTAAGAACATCTCAAGGATGATCAGTGGAAACAGGATACACCGGACCTCAGTTTTGAGCTTCATGGCAAATGCTGTGAATACTTATGTACATGTGATTTCTTAGTTTTTTATTTTTAAGAAATTTGCAAAAATCTCAATAAAACTTTTTTCACTTTGTAATTATGGGATATTGGGGGGTAATTCTGAGTTGATCGCAGCAGGAACTTTGTTAGCAGTTGGGCAAAACCATGGCCCTCATTCCGAGTTGATCGCTCGCAAGGCGATTTTAGCAGAGTTGCTCACGCTAAGCCGCCGCCTACTGGGAGTGAATCTTAGCTTCTTAAAATTGCGAACGAAGTATTCGCAATATTGCGATTACACACCTAGTAGCAGTTTCTGAGTAGCTTCAGACTTACTCGGCATCTGCGATCAGTTCAGTGCTTGTCGTTCCTGGTTTGACGTCACAAACACTCCCAGCGTTCGCCCAGACACTCCTCCGTTTCTCCGGCCACTCCTGCGTTTTTTCCGGAAACGGTAGCGTTTTTTCCCACACGCCCATAAAACGGCCTGTTTCCGCCCAGTAACACCCATTTCCTGTCAATCACATTACAATCGCCAGACCGATGAAAAAGCCGTGAGTAAAATTACTATGTGCATAGCAAATTTACTTGGCGCAGTCGCAGTGCGAACATTGCGCATGCGCACTAAGCGGAAAATCGCTGCGATGCGATGAAATTTACGGAGCGAACAACTCGGAATGAGGGCCCATGTGCACTGCAGGGAGGGCAGATATAACATGTGCAGACAGAGTTAGATTTGGGTGGGGTGTGTTCAATCTGAAATCTAAATTGCAGTGTAAAAATAAAGCAGCCAGTATTTACCCTGCACAGAAACAAAATAACCCACCCAAATCTAACTCTCTCTGCACATGTTATATCTGCCTCCCCTGCAGTGCACATGGTTTTGCCCAACTGCTAACAAAGGGGGTCATTCCGAGTTGTTCGCTCGCAAGCTGCTTTTAGCAGCTTTGCACACGCTAAGCCGCCGCCTACTGGGAGTGAATCTTAGCTTATCAAAATTGCGAACGAAAGATTAGCAAAATAGCGAATAGACACCTCTTAGCAGTTTCTGAGTAGCTCCACACTTACTCGGCATCTGCGATCAGTTCAGTGCTTGTCGTTCCTGGTTTGACGTCACAAACACACCCAGCGTTCGGCCAGACACTCCTCCGTTTCTCCAGCCACTCCCGCATTTTCCCCAGAAACGGTAGCGTTTTTTCGCACACACCCATAAAACGGCCTGTTTCCGCCCAGAAACACCCACTTCCTGTCAATCACATTACGATCACCAGAACGAAGAAAAAACCTCGTAATGCCATTTGCCGTGAGTAAAATACCTAACTGCATAGCAAATTTACTTGGTGCAGTCGCACTGCGGACATTGCGCATGCGCATTAGCGACTAATCGCTCCGTTGCGAGAAAAAAATAAGAATTTACTCACCGGTAATTCTATTTCTCGTAGTCCGTAGTGGATGCTGGGGACTCCGTAAGGACCATGGGAATAGACGGGCTCCGCAGGAGACTGGGCACTCTAAAGAAAGATTCAGGACTATCTGGGGTGCACTGGCTCCTCCCCCTATGACCCTCCTCCAAGCCTCAGTTAGGAACTGTGCCCGGAAGAGCTGACACAATAAGGAAGGATTTTTGAATCCCGGGTAAGACTCATACCAGCCACACCAATCACACCATATAACTCGTGATAGGAACCCCGGTTAACAGTATGATAACAATGGAGCCTCTGAACAGATGGCTCGCAATAACAACCCGATTATAGTAACAATAACTATTTACAAGTATTGCAGACAATCCGCACTTGGGATGGGCGCCCAGCATCCACTACGGACTACGAGAAATAGAATTACCAGTGAGTAAATTCTTATTTTCTCTGACGTCCTAGTGGATGCTGGGGACTCCGTAAGGACCATGGGGATTATACCAAAGCTCCCAAATGGGCAGGAGAGTGCGGATGACTCTGCAGCACCGAATGAGAGAACTCCAGGTCCTCCTCAGCCAGGGTATCAAATTTGTAGAATTTTGCAAACGTGTTTGCCCCTGACCAAGTAGCAGCTCGGCAAAGTTGTAAAGCCGAGACCCCTCGGGCAGCCGCCCAAGATGAGCCCACCTTCCTTGTGGAATGGGCTTTCACTGATTTAGGCTGCGGTAATCCCACCGCAGAATGCGCCAGCTGAATAGTGCTACAAATCCAGCGCGCGATAGATTGCTTAGAAGCAGGAGCCCCCAGCTTGTTGGGTGCATACAGGATAAATAGCGAGTCAGTCTTCCTGACTCCAGCCGTCCTGGAAACATACATTTTCAGGGCCCTGACTACGTCCAGTAACTTGGAATCCTCCAAGTCCCTAGTAGCCGCAGGCACCACAATAGGTTGGTTCAAGTGAAAAGCTGAGACCACCTTCGGGAGAAACTGAGGACGAGTCCTCAACTCTGCCCTATCCATATGGAAAATCAGATAAGGACTTTTACAAGACAAAGCCGCTAATTCTGATACTCGCCTGGCCGAAGCCAGGGCCAACAACATGACCACTTTCCACGTGAGATATTTCAAATCCACAGTCTTAAGTGGCTCGAACCAATGTGATTTCAGGAATTCCAAAACCACATTGAGATCACAAGGTGCCACTGGGGCCACAAAAGGAGGCTGAATATGCAGAACTCCTTTGACAAACGTCTGAACTTCAGGCAGTGAAGCCAGTTCTTTTTGGAAGAAAATCGACAGAGCCGAAATCTGGACCTTAATGGACCCCAATTTGAGGCCCAACGTCACCCCTGCTTGCAGGAAATGCAGGAATCGACCCAGCTGAAATTCCTCCGTCGGGGCCTTCTTGGCCTCACACCACGCAACATATTTTCGCCAAATGCGGTGATAATGTTTTGCGGTGACATCCTTCCTGGCTTTGATCAGGGTAGGAATGACTTCCTCCGGAATGCCCTTTTCCTTTAGGATCCGGTGTTCAACCGCCATGCCGTCAAACGTAGCCGCGGTAAGTCTTGGAACAGACAGGGTCCCTGCTGCAGCAGGTCTTGTCTGAGCGGCAGAGGCCAAGGGTCCTCTGCAAGCATCTCTTACAGTTCCGGGTACCAAGCTCTTCTTGGCTAATCCGGAACCACGAGTATAGTTTTCACTCCTCGCTTTCTTATTATTCTCAGTACCTTGGGAATGAGAGGCAGAGGAGGAAACACATAAACCGACTGGTACACCCACGGTGTCACTAGAGCGTCCACAGCGATCGCCTGAGGGTCCCTTGACCTGGCGCAATATCTTTTCAACTTTTTGTTGAGGCGGGACGCCATCATGTCCACCTGTGGTCTTTCCCAACGGTCTACCAGCATTTGGAAGACTTCTGGATGAAGTCCCCATTCTCCCGGGTGGAGGTCGTGCCTGCTGAGGAAGTCTGCTTCCCAGTTGTCCACTCCCGGAATGAACACTGCTGTCAGTGCCAACACATGATTCTCTGCCCATCGGAGAATCCTTGTGGCTTCTGCCATCGCCATCCTGCTTCTTGTGCCGCTCTGTCTGTTTACATGGGCGACCGCCGTGATGTTGTCTGATTGGATCAGTACCGGCTGGTTCTGAAGCAGGGGCCTTGCTTGGCTTAGGGCATTGTAAATGGCCCTTAGCTCCAGAATATTTATGTGAAGCGAAATCTCCCGATTTGACCACAGTCCTTGGAAATTTCTTCCCTGTGTGACTGCACCCCAGCCCCGAAGGCTGGCATCCGTGGTCACCAGGACCCAGTCCTGTATTCCGAATCTGCGGCCCTCTAGTAGATGAGCCCTCTGCAGCCATCACAGCAGTGACACCCTGGTCCTTGCCGACAGGGTTATCCGCTATTGCATCTGGAGATGGGACCCGGACCATTTGTCCAACAGGTCCCACTGGAACGTCCTTGCGTAGAACCTTCCGAATGGGATTGCTTCGTACGAAGCCACCATTTTTCCCAGGACTCGTGTGCATTGATGTACCGACACCTGTCCTGGTTTTAGGATGTCTCTGACTAGAGATGACAACTCCTCGGCTTTTTCCACTGGAAGAAACACTCTTTTCTGGTCTGTGTCCAGAATCATTCCCAGGAACAGAAGACGTGTCGTCGGGACCAGCTGTGACTTTGGAATATTGAGAATCCAGCCGTGCTGTTGTAGCACTTCCCGAGAAAGTGCTACCCCCACTACCAACTGTTCTCTGGACCTCGCCTTTATCAGGAGATCGTACAAGTATGGGATGATTAAAACTCCCTTCTTGCGAAGGAGTATCATCATTTCGGCCATTACCTTGGTAAAGACCCTCGGTGCCGTGGATAACCCAAACGGCAGCGTCTGGAACTGATAGTGACAGTCCTGTACCACAAATCTGAGGTACTCCTGGTGCGGAGGGTAAATAGGGACATGCAGGTACGCATCCTTGATGTCCAGGGAGACCATGTAATCCCCCTCGTCCAGGCTCGCAATAACGCCCTGAGCGATTCCATCTTGAACTTGAACCTTTTGATATAAGTGTTCAAGGCTTTTAAATTTAAGATGGGTCTCACCGAACCGTCCGGTTTCGGTACCACAAACATTGTGGAATAGTAACCCTTTCCCTGTTGAAGGAGGGGTACCTTGACAATCACTTGCTGTGAATATAGTTTTTGAATAGCCACCAACACTGCCTCCCTGGCAGAGGGAGTTGCCGGTAAGGCAGATTTTAGGAAACGGCAGGGGGGAGACGTCTCGAATTCCAGCCTGTACCCCTGAGACACTACTTGAAGGACCCAGGGATCCACCTGTGAGAGAGCCCACTGTGTGCTGAAATTCCTGAGACGGGCCCCCACCGTACCCGGGTCCGCCTGAGCAGCCCCAGCGTCATGCTGTGGACTTACCGGACGCAGGGGAGGACTTCTGCTCCCGGGAACTAGCTGTGTGCTGCAGCTTTTTCCCCCTACCTCTGCCCCTCGGCAGAAAGGATGAGCCTCTAGCCCTCTTATTTTTCTGGGGCCGAAAGGACTGTACCTGATAATACGGTGCTTTCTTTTGCTGTGGGGTAGCCTGTGGCAAAAAGGTCGATTTCCCAGCAGTAGCTGTGGAAACGAGGTCTGACAGACCATCCCCAAAAAGTTCCATCCCTTTATAGGGTAAAACTTCCATGTGCCGCTTCGAGTCGGCATCGCCTGACCATTGCCGAGTCCATAACCCCCTTCTGGCGGCAATGGACATAGCGCTTATTTATGATGCCAGCCGGCAAATATCCCTCTGTGCATCACGCATGTATAAGACGGCGTCTTTTATATGCTCTATCGTCAGCAAAATATTGTCCCTATCCATGGTATCAATGTTATCCGACAGGAATCTGACCACGCAGCTGCAGCACTGCACATCCAAGCCGATGCAATAGCGGGTCTCAATATAATGCCGGTGTGTGTGTATATAGCTTTAAGGGTATGTTCCTGCTTTCTATCAGCAGGTTCCTTTAGGGCGGCCGTATCCGGAGACGGTAGTGCCACCTTTTTTGATAAGCGTGTCAGCGCTTTATCTACCCTAGGGGGTGTTTCCCAACGTGACCTATCCTCTGGCGGGAAAGGGTACGCTGCCAATAACCGTTTAGAAACTATTAATTTCTTATCTGGGGAAGACCACGCATCCTCACACACCTCATTTAATTCCTCAGATGCAGGAAAAACTACTAGTAGTTTTTTCTCACCAAACATAGGCCCTCATTCCGAGTTGTTCGCTCGGTATTTTTCATCGCATCGCAGTGAAAATCCGCTTAGTACGCATGCGCAATGTTCGCACTGCGACTGCGCCAAGTAACTTTACTATGAAGATAGTATTTTTACTCACGGCTTTTTCTTCGCTCCGGCGATCGTAATGTGATTGACAGGAAATGGGTGTTACTGGGCGGAAACACGGCGTTTCAGGGGCGTGTGGCTGAAAACGCTACCGTTTCCGGAAAAAACGCAGGAGTGGCCGGGGAAACGGTGGGAGTGCCTGGGCGAACGCTGGGTGTGTTTGTGACGTCAACCAGGAACGACAAGCACTGAACTGATCGCACAGGCAGAGTAAGTCTGGAGCTACTCTGAAACTGCTAAGTAGTTAGTAATCGCAATATTGCGAATACATCGGTCGCAATTTTAAGAAGCTAAGATTCACTCCCAGTAGGCGGCGGCTTAGCGTGTGTAACTCTGCTAAATTCGCCTTGCGACCGATCAACTCGGAATGAGGGCCATAATACCCTTTTTTGTGGTACCTGGGGTATTATCAGAAATGTGTAATACATTTTTCATTGCCTCAATCATGTAACGGGTGGACCTATTGGAGGGTACACTAGTCTCATCGTCGTCGACACTGGAGTCGGTATCCGTGTCGACATCTGTATCTGTCATCTGAGGTAGTGGGCGTTTTACAGCCCCTGATGACATTTGAGACGCTTGGACAGGCACAAGCTGAGAAGCCGGCTGTCCTATGTCGTCAAACCTTTTATGTAAGGAGCTGACACTGTCACGTAATTCCTTCCATAAGTCCATCCACACAGGTGTCGACCCCGCAGGGGGTGACATCACATTCACAGGCATTTGCTCCGCCTCCACATCATTATCCTCATCATACATGTCGACACAGCAGTACCGACACACAGCACACACACAGGGAATGCTCTGACAGAGGACAGGACCCCACAAAGCCCTTTGGGGAGACAGAGGGAGAGTATGCCAGCACACACCAGAGCGCTATATATCACAGGGATATCACCTTATAAAAGTGTTTTCCCTTATAGCTGCATATATATTGTATACTGCGCCTAAATTGTGCCCCCCCTCTCTTTTTTACCCTTTCTGTAGTGCAGGACTGCAGGGGAGAGCCAGGGAGCGATCCTTCCAGCGAAGCTGTGAGGGAAAATGGCGCCAGTGTGCTGAGGGAGAAGGCTCCGCCCCTTTTTCGGCGGGCTTTCTCCCGCTATTTTAAAACGTCTGGCAGGGGTTAATTTACACCTATATAGCCCCTGGGGCTATATATGGTGTTAGTTTGCCAGCCAAGGTGTATATTATTGCTGCTCAGGGCGCCCCCCCCCCCCCCCCCCCAGCGCCCTGCACCCATCACTGACCGAAGTGTGTGGTGTGCATGAGGAGCAATGGCGCTCAGCTGCAGTGCTGTGCGCTACCTTGGAGGAAGACAGAAGTCTTCAGCCGCCGATTTACCGGCTTCTGGCTCTGTAAGGGGGACGCGGTGCGGCTCCGGGAACGGACGACGAGGTCGGATCCTGTGTTCGATCCCTCTGGAGCTAATGGTGTCCAGTAGCCTAAGAAGCCCAAGCTACCACCAGTTAGGTAGGTTCGCTTCTTCTCCCCTTAGTCCCTCGCTGCAGTGAGCCTGTTGCCAGCAGGTCTCACTGTAAAATAAAAAACCTAAACTATACTTTCTTTCTAGGAGCTCAGGAGAGCCCCTAGTGTGCATCCAGCTCGGCCGGGCACAGAAATCTAACTGAGGCTTGGAGGAGGGTCATAGGGGGAGGAGCCAGTGCACACCAGATAGTCCTGAATCTTTCTTTAGAGTGCCCAGTCTCCTGCGGAGCCCGTCTATTCCCATGGTCCTTACGGAGTCCCCAGCATCCACTAGGACGTCAGAGAAAATACCGAACGAACAACTCGGAATGACCCCCAAAGTTCCTGCTGCGATCAACTCAGAATTACCCCTATTGTGTGTAGAATTTTGAGGGAAAAAATGAATTTATTCCATTTTGGAATAAAGCTGTAACATAACAAAATCTGGAAAAAGTAAAGCGCTGTGAATACTTTCCTGATGCACTGTAGGTATTACTGAAACGTGGTGGGATGATCAGGGCTGCCACCAGAAATTGTGGGGCCCGGGACTGAAAAAATAGTCAGGGCCCCCCCTCCCCTCCACCCCTCATGGAGGTAATAGCCACGTTAGTAAAGCAGTCTCCGCATCACAATCTACCAGCAGCAGCAGCAGCGGTGGAGGGCGGCCTCTCACACTCAGGCAGTGCTGCAGCTGCTCGGACGGCACGGCTCGAGGAAGTACAGGCGTGGACCCAGCGCCGTTGGCGGTGGCTTTAATTCTCAAATCCGCCACTGACTAGCAGCAGATCAGCCGCGGTCAGTGTCACCGGCGGGCAGTGGTGCAAGTAGAAAAATGTCTTACAGGCACTGTGTGCTTGCGCCGAAGGCGCGCACGCCAAAAAATGGGTGTGCCCAAATGCCATGGAGTGTGGCCAATGAAAATGGGGGCGTGATACACATATGGGGGGAGGGGCAGATACACATATGACCCCAATAGTGCCAGATACACGTTGCACCAGTGTCAGATATACATTGCCCCACAGTGCCAGATATACATTGCCCCACAGTGCCAGATACACAAATGCTTCCAGAGTGCCAGATATACATTGCCTCACAGTGCCAGAAACACATTGCCCCACAGTGCCAGATACACAAATCCCCCACAGTGCCAGATATGCCCCCAGTGCCAGGTACACATGTCCCCCCAGTGCCAGATATGCCCCCATTGCCAGGTATACATGTCCCCCCAGTGCCAGATATGTCCCCAGTGCTAGATATTCCCCCAGTGCCAGATATGCTCCCACTGCCAGGTATACATGCCCCCCCAGTGCCAGATATGCCCCCAGTGCCTGATATGCCCCCATTGCCAGGTATACATGCCCCCCCCCCCCGTGCCAGATATGCCCCCATTGCCAGGTATACATGCCTTCCAGTGACATATATGCCCCCAGTGCCAGGTATACATGCCCCCCCAGTGCCAGATATGCCCCCAGTGCCAGATTTACAGGAAGCCCCCCCCCCCACACTCTCCCCTGCTGCTGACCTGTGTCTGTGTGAGGGGAGGAGAGCGCAGCCTGCGCCTCTCCTTCCCCTCAGTCTCCGGCGGGTGCGGATGTCTCCGTTCAATTCAGCGCCGATCCGTGAGCCAATCAAAGCTCGCGGTCCGCGAGCTCTGATTGGCTCATGGGCGGCGCTGAATTGAAGACACAGAGGGGCATGTAACCCTACTTTAATTCTAGATGTGGGTCACTAATATAAGTTTGTGCCTCCACCCAAGCTAATTTCTAATTTGGCTTGCCTGGGTAAGCCTTGTATGAAAAGGAGGTATTATTTAATAGGTATACTTTTATTACTTAAGTCCTTTTAATATTAAATACCTGTTCTTCTTCTTCTTATTCCAGGGTCTCAGAATCCGCTGGTACCAACACAACACTTTATGGTAAGTATAATAGGTTTGTTTTAATACACTCTTAACATTAACCATGTAATCAATTCCTTATTTCAATACTTATCCAACTAAACAATACAGTTTTCCCTATACATTAAGTTTTGCATGCATCACAAAAAACAATAGTATATACTAAAGTGAGTTACCCGGGTACTCTTAGTCCATAAAATATTTGCGCAGTTGGGGCCCAATAAGTACATAAAGAACTGTTATCCTTTGAAAATAGTGGAGAGTTTCCAACGTAAGACCTATGGTTGATTTAATTTCTTTTACTCGGAATAAATAGAAAATCCTCCTTTCCCTGGGTTCTTTGTCTTTAGCCAACAAACAGATACAGTACGTTACAAGTAGCGGAGTATATTATTTAGTTTCCACTTGGCATTAATATGCTACTTAGATAGCTTGCTAGGGTCCTATTCAGCCTTTATCATTGGTTACAGTTGTTTCCTTTTTTTTATTTAAATTTACACAGTCTGTATCAATAGGAATCTGTATCAATAATGTAACCTTTCTTAGTCCTTTAGTAATAACCCTTCAGCTCAGGCTAGAATATCGTCTTTCTTAAACAGTACAAAGACTGGCTGAATTAATTAACTGCATCCTTGCTCCAATTGCACCATGGCAATAGAATATAGAAGTTTAAATTACTTGAATGTTCATTCCTGCTCAGTGGTATATGCAGTCTCGTCCCCACGGTGTATATAAATATATATTATTATAATCTCCATCCTATTATAAGGGCAGGAATCTCCACTTATATTTAAAGTCTTTTATGTCCAGTGACTCCTTTGCCCCTATAGCTACGGCAGTGCAGTCTATGGATATAATTACACACCCAAATTCACCGTGTAATTTAGCATGGGTTTAGTAGTGAGTCACTACAAGTTCTTTATCTCCTGGCTACATCCAGTCTCTAGTAATATTCTCCAAGTGGTCCTGATAACAGAAGACCCATAAGCCTTTATATTCTCCCACCTTTAAGTGGATTAAAGTCTAGTTCAATGTTTTTCCTTTACCACCTGGGCTTGTCTCTATATGCACTACCACTGCTCCAAGTCTATTGTTATTATACCCCTTACTTCATATACATATCCCGGTTCATAGTCTTTAAGGGGTTTAAAATTAGTGAAGTGCCCACACCTATCACAGTCTAACTTATATGAGTGCAGCTATATATCTTTCATATCTTCAGTTGCGTTTAGGTGTGTAATATTGTGCAGGTGTTAATTATTCACTTACACATCCTCTTATTCATCAGCGGTGCTGTCAACTCCTCCCCCGACTCTCCTTACTGGCTAAGCGTTGCTGGCAGCGCCACCTCTCTTTCTGTTCTTGGAATGCCTCATTCACTGATGCCTTTAGGTATGTAGCGCTACCTCTTCTCCCTGCCTCCGCAGCTGAAGTGGGAGATGTTAAGACTCTCGTCAGCGTCGCCGCCCGTTACCTCCTGCTACCCGCATTAATGTGTACAGCTGAAAGCGGGAGCAGGGGCACCTTAGCAGCGCACTCTCTGGAGCGCAGCAGACAGCTTGGGGATAGAGGACAGGTGGGCCCCCTCCGTGACCTTTCCTGCCTCTTAGCCCTGCTGCTCCGTTTTCCAGCGCTAAAGCTTCCTTGTCTGGCTGTGCTACCCTGACTCCCCGGCCGCCGCTGTAATGTTTACAGCTTGTTACAGCTCTTAGCGGCCACCGGAGGAACCTAGGTGCCAGCACTGCAAGGGGGATCTGCAGACTGACTGACCGCCGGCGGGGAGCGTCTTTTATACGCTCTCTTCTAACAGCGCGTGGGGACCATTTCTTTGCACACGGCCTCCTTTACCTGCGCGAGGTGACTACTACTTCTTTGCACACGGCCTCCTTTACCTGCGCGAGGTGACCCTTCGGCACACGGTACAATCTACCGGCACGCAGGGAAAAAAAACCCTCTTACTTGGCAGCTATTATTATTTAGCCTCGCGCATCATTTGCACTCAGCCCGGTAATTACAGCACACACAGCTGTCTCCACTGTCACTTTATTATTATACTACACCTCTCACTCCCTTCTGTATACCCCGCACAATAAATACACTTAAGAAACCTCTTCCTTTATATAAATTCATAATATATACACATACATTATTATGGTCAATACTAAATATAGTTTATATTTCTTAAATACTTTTATACATATTATATATATATATTCATACATATGAAAATGACTTATAACCCTGTTACACTCTCCCCCTGGTAATCCATTCATTTTAATATAACTGGATTACCACCCTTAACTTTAGTTTAATCTTAACAAGGATAGTAATATGCATAATATGGCCATACATCAATCATATTATGGTGCACTACCCTTGGTACAATACTAGGTACTCCTAATTCATTATAAGTGAGCATGGATGGAGGTTGACATATTCTCCTAGGCCGTTCCATAACTTGCTCCCCTATGCTTTCATTATATACAGTAGAACAGTAATCAGACCCTTCTGGCGGCATATTGAGTTCCAATTCTCCAATGGTATCATTACTACCCTGCCCAAATTGTCCAATATTACCCTCAAAGTTTTCCCCAGAGAGGAATCCAATGGGATCATTGGTATTCTGCTCCTGAATGAACTCCTTAAGGTCAACATCTCTGATACCTTCATCTTTAAAGTAGCATCCTTGCCCTGTAAATTCATCCTCTAAACCTTCCACATCATGAGCCTCAATAATTTGCTCAGATCCACTCTCTATGGTCCCAATATCGGAACTTGTCTTAAGGTCATTTCTATAATTATTTAAACGAACCTCACGTCCTATTGGGAGTAAATGTTGCCTGTGGAAAGTCAATACAGCTTCATCCCCATTTTCTGGCCTAATTTTATATACAGGTAGCCCTGGAAACTTTTCTATTACTATGAAAGGATCTTCTCTCCATCTATTATTTATTTTAAATTTTCTAGGAGTCCCAAGTTGTTTTAATAATACTCTATCCCCAGGAGCCAAGACTTGATCCCGTACTTTCCTGTCATAATAACTTTTATTTTTAACTTCTAATTTAGCAGTAGTTTCATTGGCTATGTCATATGCTTTTTTTAAATCTTCTCTAAATTTTTTAATATATTTAATATGAGAAATGACAGGTTTGCCACTAGTAGAGACCCCCATACACACATCTATGGGAAGTCTAGCCTCTCGCCCAAACATCAAAGCATATGGAGAATACCCTGTAGCCTCATTTTGTGTGCAGTTATAAGCATGTATTAAACGATCAATATGCCTTTTCCAATGTTTTTTATCAAATGGGTTTAAAGTCCCCATCATATCTAATAGGGTTCTGTTGAACCTTTCAGGTTGAGGGTTTCCCTGAGGGTGATAAGGGGTGGTTCCTTATTTCGTTATCCCACAAATCGCACAGAGTTCCTTGATCAATTTACTCTCGAACTCTCTCCCTTGATCAGAATGTAGTCGGTTAGGCAGACCGCAATGAACAAAATATTTGTCCCATAGAGTATTGGCTACAGTATGTGCTTTCTGATTTGGCGTAACGTATGCTTGGGCCTATCTTGTAAAATGATCTGTAATTACTAATATGTGACATTTTTTTCCCGGTTCTACTTCTAATGTTAAAAAGTCCATACAGACTAGATCCATAGGGCCATTACTCCTAAAATTTACTAATGGGGCACATTGACTACTTACAGTCTTTCGTACTATACAATTTCCACAATTTTGGCAATATGCTTCTATTTCTTTCCTCATGCCAGGCCAATAAAACCTATCATATATTAGATTTAAGGTCTTATCATTTCCTAAATGGCCATGGTCATCGTGTAATGCTTTCATTACCATGGGTCGATATATCTTTGGCAATACCAATTGATATATATATTTTTTTCTTGCCTTCCTATTACCCATTAATCATCAATAAATGTTTCCTTTGTCTTTCTAATAACCTTACCTCATCGGAAGCATTGGATATTAAAGAGTCCCAATTTTTTTTATTTTTACTTTTTATAATTTCAGATATGATACATCCTATATCTGAATCTTTCCTCTGATCTTCCTGTATTTGTTTTTTTCTAAGTTTTGGCAATCCCTCTAGTTCTAAATGACTCAACCAGCAGTATGACAAAGGCAGAGCTTTTCCAGTGGCACCCAATGAACTCAATGATTCTCCTGGAGCCATTTCCTTAATCTGAATATGATGGCACATCCCCTTCACTTCACCAGCAGGTACTTCAATCCATTCATCAGCAGCATCACAATTACCTTGATTAGGTATTAGGGATAAAGAGTCAGCATCAATATTATTAATTCCAGGCCTATATTTCAAAGAAAAATTATATAGAGCCAAAGCTGCAAGCCATCTGTGCCCTGTCGCATCTAATTTTGCAGTAGTAAGAATGTATGTTAAAGGATTGTTATCTGTGTGAATCTCAAATGTTACTCCATATAAGTATTCATGAAATTTTTCCACCACACACCATTTTAAAGCTAAAAACTCCAATTTGTGTGTGGGGTAATTTCTCTCACTAGCAGATAACCCCCTACTAGTAAAAGACACAGGCTTCAACTCTTCTTGATGCTTTTGATACAACACTCCTCCGATACCTTCTTGTGACGCATCTATATGAAGCACATATGGAAGTGAAGGGTTTGCATAAGCTAGAACTGGAGCCCCAGTTAGCTTTGTTTTTAAATTCTGGAATGCCATTTCACATTCCTGTGTCCACCGTTTTCCAAAAGGTTCATTAGGTTTAAACCAACACTTAGGGGTTATTTTAGTCTCTTTTCTCATATTAGTAGGTGGATATCCCTTAGTCAAATCAGTAAGGGGTTTTGAAATTTTAGAATAACTGGGAATAAATCTGCGATAGTATCCGCAAAAACCTAAAAAGGATCTAAGTTCTTTTAATTTATTAGGCTTAGGCCAGTTTACTACAGCCTCAACCTTCGCAGGGTCAGTGGCAATTCCCTCTCTATTTACAATGTGCCCTAAGTATTTCACTGAGGATCTGCATAACTGACATTTGTCAATAGACAACTTCAATCCCCCCTTAATTAATCTATCCAGAACTTTGATAAGACGGGTATTATGCTCTTGAAGGGAACTCACAAAAACAATGATGTCATCTAAATAGACAATGACCTCTCTATAATTCATATCCCCAATTACTTTATCCATTGTCCTCTGGAATGTGGCTGGGGCTCCCTTAATTCCCTGGGGCATTTTTAGGAATTCAAAAAAACCTAATGGGCAAATAAATGCAGTTTTGTCTCTATCTTCTGGGCGCATGGGGATCTGGTAGAATCCATTCCGTAGGTCTAATACCGAAAACCATACACTTCCTTGCAAGCAGTCTAATGCTTCATCGATTTTAGGAACTGTGTACTGGTCTGGGACAGTTCTTGCATTAAGAGTCCTATAATCTACGCACATACGAATTTTCCCATTTTTCTTTTTAGCAATTACAATTGGAGAAGCATATGGACTACGGGATTCGATAATAATTTGATTCTCTAGCAACCCCTTTAAATGTAACCTGACATCTTCAAAATCCGCAGGAGCTATCCTGCGAGATCTTTCACGAAAAGGACTTGTATCCATGAGTTCTATACTATGTTCTACTCCTTTTGCCTCTCCTAAATCCCATTCATCAGATGAAAAAGCCTTCCTCCTAATACTCAATTCCCTTATCAAAGAATCTTTGTCCTCTTTTAGAATATCGCTATTTTGAAAACAAACTTCAAATTCACCTTTCTCCACCTCAAGCTTATCTCTGGGTTGAATTACCCAGATATGTCTTGCTTCAGTAATCTGCTCCTTCTTATGTCTATCTTGACACCATTTTGATAACTCATTGTACAATTGGGTATTAGTACCTATAATTATGGGAAGTTCATTCCTGCCTCCTTGAATCTCTGGACAAATCAGAGCAATAAAAGGGACCTGCAATGGCTTTTCAGGGATTTCTCTATCAAATTCAAGAGTAACTTGTACATACCCTAAGTAAGGATATTTGCTTACACTTAAACCCCAGATTATTAATCCATTAAGGGGTTGTATTTGCACATTTGATATGTGTTCATTATACCAGGATTCAAAAATAATTGACACTTGAGAACCACTGTCTAGTAACACTTTACATTTGTTCCCATTAATGGACGTGGAAACTATTGGCGTAGGACCCATCAGACCTTCTGGAATCTTCCCATTCCACCAGGAATTCCCCATAGCGCAGTAGCTAACTTCTAGGGGGACTGTGAGGAGTTCACAGTCCTCCCCCGTCCGTTTCCCTGCCCAGAAAGATAATAGCTGTTCAATGCTAAATTATTATCACTAACTCTTTGTGAAAAGTTTCCAGTATCAGTAGTACATTCATAGGCCCTATGCCCTGACCTACCACATTTGAAACATCCTCGGCCTCTATTATTGTAATTATTTCCCCTTCCCCTCACAGACATATTATTATTTGTCCTTGACGAGGAGAGACTAGAATTACTGTTGGTTTGTAAAACCATAAACTGTTCTAGTTTTTTATTTTGTTCCTCTATCATTTTGAGTATTTTTTCCTCAAATGGATTCACTTCCACCATGGGTTGTATCACTTTTACCTTTTTTACAGTTTTTTCTCTCATTTCAATTAATGCCTCCTCCTGCTTCACCTCTTTTAACAGATAATTAAAAGTGGGAGGGGTCTCTCTTATTCCTGAACATCTTAACATTTGAGCCACAAAGTCAGTGGTCAATGCACCTCTAAGGAGCTGCTTCATCCTACTTCCATCCACCTCCTCTCTAGTAATACCCCCTTTATCAACTATTTTATACAAGAGTTTATCTATCCTAATCAAATAAACGCTGAGTTTCTCCCCTGGCTCTTGAAATGTATGATGGAATCTTGAAGTCAAATCTCCCACATCCTCTAACGTGCCATATGCATAATCCAAAGCTTCAAAATAAATTTCAAGTGTGGCTTGCGGGTTGCTTCTTCTAGCTGCCTGAATAATACCCATGGCTGGTCCCCTTAAGCTCTCTACCTCCCTCTGCCTTTTTATTTGGTCAGGACATTGCCACTCTTCAGCTTGTTGAACAGCAGCTTCTTTCCACGCTTCATATGTTTCTTCCCCAAGTGGCACAGGCACTATTCCTGAAAATATTCTCAATCTCTTGTAACTTCCCTCATAGTGCCACCTCTCTAACTGGGTAACTACTCTATCTACCATAGTCTCAAACTGCCCTCCATTTACATTAGCACCATTTCCCTGGGTATTGCTATTCACACCAGCCCTTTCAGGGTTTTCAGCAGAAGCTAAAATGGGAGCACTAATGGTTTCTTCATCACTACTTTTAGGCCATATAATACGCCATAATCTTCCAATCTCTCCTCCAGCTACAATCATCGTAGGTATTAGTCTAGCATCTAACTCTTTTTCCATTTCTATTAACATAGCTACAACCCTCCCGGATTCCTCCCTCCATTTGTCTATGATCCGAGGTTTACTTACTCCATATAATTTATCTAAAGTCTCTAAAACCACATTGTCATGGATGTCAGAGAAATTTCCCCCTACTCCCATACATTTCTTTAAACTTGTTCCTCTCTGTATACACCAAGTGTATAAATCTTCTCCTGTCAAGCTACCCATTCTTATATAGCCTGAATTCTTTCAATCTCGGCAGTGCCTCCAAAATGTAACCCTACTTTAATTCTAGATGTGGGTCACTAATATAAGTTTGTGCCTCCACCCAAGCTAATTTCTAATTTGGCTTGCCTGGGTAAGCCTTGTATGAAAAGGAGGTATTATTTAATAGGTATACTTTTATTACTTAAGTCCTTTTAATATTAAATACCTGTTCTTCTTCTTCTTATTCCAGGGTCTCAGAATCCGCTGGTACCAACACAACACTTTATGGTAAGTATAATAGGTTTGTTTTAATACACTCTTAACATTAACCATGTAATCAATTCCTTATTTCAATACTTATCCAACTAAACAATACAGTTTTCCCTATACATTAAGTTTTGCATGCATCACAAAAAACAATAGTATATACTAAAGTGAGTTACCCGGGTACTCTTAGTCCATAAAATATTTGCGCAGTTGGGGCCCAATAAGTACATAAAGAACTGTTATCCTTTGAAAATAGTGGAGAGTTTCCAATGTAAGACCTATGGTTGATTTAATTTCTTTTACTAGGAATAAATAGACAATCCTCCTTTCCCTGGGTTCTTTGTCTTTAGCCAACAAACAGATGCAGTACGTTACAAGTAGCGGAGTATATTATTTAGTTTCCACTTGGCATTAATATGCTACTTAGATAGCTTGCTAGGGTCCTATTCAGCCTTTATCATTGGTTACAGTTGTTTCCTTTTTTTTATTTAAAGTTTACACAGTCTGTATCAATAGGAATCTGTATCAATAATATAACCTTTCTTAGTCCTTTAGTAATAACCCTTCAGCTCAGGCTAGAATATCGTCTTTCTTAAACAGTACAAAGACTGGTTGAATTAATAAACTGCATCCTTGCTCCAATTGCACCATGGCAATAGAATATAGAAGTTTAAATTACTTGAATGTTCATTCCTGCTCAGTGGTATATGCAGTCTCGTCCCCACGGTGTATATAAATATATATTATTATAATCTCCATCCTATTATAAGGGCAGGAATCTCCACTTATATTTAAAGTCTTTTATGTCCAGTGACTCCTTTGCCCCTATAGCTATGGCAGTGCAGTCTATGGATATAATTACACACCCAAATTCACTGTGTAATTTAGCATGGGTTTAGTAGTGAGTCACTACAAGTTCTTTATCTCCTGGCTACATCCAGTCTCTAGTAATATTCTCCAAGTGGTCCTGATAACAGAAGACCCATAAGCCTTTATATTCTCCCACCTTTAAGTGGATTAAAGTCTAGTTCAATGTTTTTCCTTTACCACCTGGGCTTGTCTCTATATGCACTACCACTGCTCCAAGTCTATTGTTATTATGCCCCTTACTTCATATACATATCCCGGTTCATAGTCTTTAAGGGGTTTAAAATTAGTGAAGTGCCCACACCTATCACAGTCTAACTTATATGAGTGCAGCTATATATCTTTCATATCTTCAGTTGCGTTTAGGTGTGTAATATTGTGCAGGTGTTAATTATTCACTTACACATCCTCTTATTCATCAGCGGTGCTGTCAACTCCTCCCCCGACTCTCCTTACTGGCTAAGTGTTGCTGGCAGCGCCACCTCTCTTTCTGCTCTTGGAATGCCTCATTCACTGATGCCTTTAGGTATGTAGCGCTACCTCTTCTCCCTGCCTCCGCAGCTGAAGTGGGAGATGTTAAGACTCTCGTCAGCGTCGCCGCCCGTTACCTCCTGCTACCCGCATTAATGTGTACAGCTGAAAGCGGGAGCAGGGGCACCTTAGCAGCGCACTCTCTGGAGCGGAGCAGACAGCTTGGGGATAGAGGACAGGTGGGCCCCCTCCGTGACCTTTCCTGCCTCTTAGCCCCACTGCTCCGTTTTCCAGCGCTAAAGCTTCCTTGTCTGGCTGTGCTACCCTGACTCCCCGGCCGCCGCTGTAATGTTTACAGCTTGTTACAGCTCTTAGCGGCCACCGGAGGAACCTAGGTGCCAGCACTGCAAGGGGGATCTGCAGACTGACTGACCGCCGGCGGGGAGCGTCTTTTATACGCTCTCTTCTAACAGCGCGTGGGGACCATTTCTTTGCACACGGCCTCCTTTACCTGCGCGAGGTGACTACTACTTCTTTGCACACGGCCTCCTTTACCTACGAGAGGTGACCCTTCTGCACACGGTACAATCTACCGGCACGCAGGGAAAAAAAACCCTCTTACTTGGCAGCTATTATTATTTAGCCTCGCGCATCATTTGCACTCAGCCCGGTAATTACAGCACACACAGCTGTCTCCACTGTCACTTTATTATTATACTACACCTCTCACTCCCTTCTGTATACCCCGCACAATAAATACACTTAAGAAACCTCTTCCTTTATATAAATTCATAATATATACACATACATTATTATGGTCAATACTAAATATAGTTTATATTTCTTAAATACTTTTATACATATTATATATATATATTCATACATATGAAAATTACTTATAACCCTGTTACAGGCAGGAGAGGCACAGGGCTGCGTTCTCCTCCCCTCCCATCAGTAGGAGGCGGTGAGCAGCAGAGGGAGGGTGGAGAGACAGGGAGCGGCGGCCCGTGGGTACGGCGGTGGCAGATGCCGCTGGGTATATCCACAGGTGGCTGTGTGTGCAGCCCGCGCCCTCCACTCTGTCAGAGTGGCTGGGCCTGGGACAACTGTACACAGGGCACCCCCATGATGGTGGCCCTGGGGATGATTCCCGTGACTGGTCAGTAAACTTAGAGGGCTATATTCCCTTCAGGAGATACAGGGCAAACAAAAGGGGAGGAGGACTGTGTCTCTATGTCAAGCCATTGTTAAAACCTTATTTAAAGGAAATGATTTATGAGGGTACAGGGTATAACATAAAATCATTATGGGTGGAAATATCAAGTGGAGGTAAATGTTCAAAAAAACTACTAATAGGGACATGCTATAAACCCCCCGATATTAGTGTAACTGAAGAAACACAACTCTTACAGCAAATAGAAAACGCTGCAGGAATGGGAGAAGTGTTTATTATGGGGGATTTCAATTATCCAGACATAAGCTGGATAAACTAGTAATGTGATACAGCTAGAGGTAATAGGTTTTTAACCAGAATAAAAGAACACTACTTGTAGGAACCAACTAGAAATAGGAATATACTGGACCTAGTTATAAAAAATAATGTGGCGGTAATGTCAAATATCATAGTAAGAGCGATCAAACTATGGTCTCATTCAAAATAAGTTTCCAAAAGCAGCAATGTAAGACCTTTAATTTTAGAAAGGCAAACTTTACTATGCTTAGGAATGCTCTAAAGGACATAGATTGGGACACATTGTTTTAAGGTGTGGAAATGTGGGACACTGTTAAAATGTTGCTAGAAAAGTATATGCAAGCGTTCATACCATGGGCAGCAAAGGCAAGTGTAAAAAGTATAAACCTATGTGGCTTAACAAGAAGGTAAGGGCACAAATGGGAAAAAGAGGCGTGCTTTTAAAGCATTCAAATCAGATGGGAATGTGGAGTCATTCCTCTACTATAAAGAATGTAATAAAAAATGTAAAAAGAAAATCAGAACTGCTAAAATAGATAACAAAAAGCAAATCACAATGAAAGCAATACGAACCCCCCAAAAAATCTTTAAGTATATCAACAGAAAAAGGCTGAGGACAATATAGAACGGTTATAAAGTGAGTTGAGTGTTCTGATAATTGACAACAAGGAAAAAGCAGATAAACTGAATTATTTTTTTATGTCGGTTTTTACTAGAGAGGACCAATTGGTGGTAATACTATTTAATAACGTGAATGATAATGCCTCGTTACTCAATACTTGGTTGAGCAAAGAAGTAGTCTGTGAGAGACTAAACAATATTAAGACTAAGAAATCTCCTGGCCTGGATGGTTTTTACCCAAGGGTTTTAATGGAGCTAAGCTTATAAATAGCAAGGCCTTTATACTTAATATTCAGTGATTCAATTCCATCTGGATTGGTACCAAGGGACTGGCATATAGCAGATGTAGTGCTATTATTTAAAAAGTGAAGCTAAACCCATCCTGGAAATTATAGACTGGTAAGTCTGACATCTATGGTGGGAAAATATTAGAAAGTATATTAAGAGATTGCATTCGGGAGTACTTACGGTCCTGCAAAATTATTATTAAGAACCAGCATGGGTTTGTGAGGGATAGGTCATGTCAAACAAACTTAATTAGTTTCTATGAGTAAGTGAGTGTGAACTTAGACCAGGGAAATGCAGTGGATGTGGTATTTTTCGATTTTGCTAAAATGCTGCACATGAGGTTTATATATATAAACTATACTTGGCCTAGGAATCACAATTTGGACTTGGCTCAAAAATTGATTGGAAAATAGATAACAGAATTGTGGTCATTGGTAAGTATTCCAACTGGGCTGAAGTATTAAGCGGTGCACATCATCAGCCTGCCGTTCTATTCTACTGCCACAAAGGACTGAGTGAGGAAGAAGATCGCCAACCTCCGCACCGTCTTCGTCAAAGAGCATAAGAAGACTGAGAACAATTTTTATGACATTTAGTTATTCAAGTTTTATTCCCGATAACTACGGTAAAGCCATGTTGGCTTAATATGGGATCAGTACTAAATGCCGCCGGCCGGAATCCCGGCGGTCGAAATACCGACGCCGGAATCCCGACCACACAATCCCGACAGGGGTGGCGAGCGGAACGCAGCCCCTTGCGGGCTCGCTTCGCTCGCCACGTTCGGCACACTATTATATTCTCCCTCTATGGGTGTCGTGGACACCCACGGAGGAAGAATATGTCGGGATTGTGGCGGTCGGGATTCCGGCGTCGGTATTTCGACCGCCGGGATTCCGGCCGGCGGCATCTTGACCGCATCACCTTAATATATAGTTAATCAAGTTTTTATGATTCCTGATAATTATGGTGCTGTGTGATATTTGGTGATTTGTGCGCAGAGTGTTGGGGGTCAATACCCACATGCTGGAAGTGCATATTGATGGGGCCAGCACAGGGCCGGTGCTAGGGTGTTCGGCGCCCTCCTGCAAACTATCAATTTTGCGCCTTTCTACAAATACAAATGTGACCGATCTCATCCTCACAGCTGTAACTAGACATTTTGGTGCCCCCCCCTCAAGATCCATAAATATACGGTCATAAAAAAATTACCTAAATTATATTGGCGTAAAATTATTATGATACACAGTAGTCTCCATTATTCAAAATTACACCACACAGTAGTACCACTTATATACATTATGCCAGGTAGTGCCCCTTATATTCATTACGCCAGATACAGCCCCCTTTTACATATTGCACCAGTTAGAGCCACTCACACATTATTCCAGATAGAGCACCCTTTACACACTGAGCCAGGTAGAGTTCCCTTTTACACTTTGCGCCAGGTAGAGCACCCTTTTACACATGCCACTTCCCCCAGCAGGGGAAAGCGCCAAAAATATAGGGGCCACAGAACAGTACCAATTCACATTACACTGCACAGTAGTGTTTGTTAGTCACATTACACTGCACAGTAGTGTCCGTTAGTCAGGTTACACCGCATAGTAGTGTCTGTTAGTCACATTACAATGCACAGTAGTGTCCGTTATTCACATTACACCACACAGTAGTGTCTGTTAGTCACATTACAATGCACAGTAGTGTCCGTTATTCACATTACACTGCACAGTAGTGTTTGTTAGTCACATTACACCGCATAGTAGTGTCTGTTAGTCACATTACAATGCACAGTAGTGTCCGTTATTCATATTACACTGCACAGTAGTGTCTGTTAGTCACATTACAATGCACAGTAGTGTCCGTTAGTCACATTACACCGCACAGTAGTGTCCGTTAGTCACATTACAATGCACAGTAGTGTCCGTTATTCACATTACACCACACAGTAGTGTCTGTTAGTCACATTACAATGCACAGTAGTGTCCGTTATTCACATTACACTGCACAGTAGTGTTTGTTAGTCACATTACACCGCATAGTAGTGTCTGTTAGTCACATTACAATGCACAGTAGTGTCCGTTATTCATATTACACTGCACAGTAGTGTCTGTTAGTCACATTACAATGCACAGTAGTGTCCGTTAGTCACATTACACCGCACAGTAGTGTCCGTTAGTCACATTACACTGCACAGTAGTGTCCGTTAGTCACATTACACCGCATAGTAGTGTCCGTTAGTCACATTACACTGCACAGTAGTGTCCGTTATTCACATTACACTGCATAGTAGTGTCCGTTAGTCACATTACACTGCACAGTAGTGTCTGTTATTCACATTACACTGCATAGTAGTGTCCGTTATTCACATTACACTGCACAGTAGTGTCCGTTATTCACATTACACTGCACAGTAGTGTCCGTTATTCACATTACACTGCACAGTAGTGTACGTTAGTCACATTACACCGCACAGTGGTGTCCGTTTGTCACATTACACTGCACAGTAGTGTCCGGCTGGTTGGCCTTGAGCATGTGCAGAAGTGAACGCAGATCCGGCTGCGTATGCAGCGATCTGCGTTCATCTCTGAATGACCTCTTATGCCAGGTATAGTCTTCATTCCCTCCACAGTGTGGCCCCGGTACCTGCAGGAGGTCCCGGCTTGGGCGCTGCTCCTTCTCTCCCTTCTCCTTTGGTTTCTCGCAGGCTCCGTTACTCCAGTGGCTCTGTAGGATGTTGTCAGTGACCCCGAGAGGGGGAGGGAGCAGGTACTAATTACTTGGGCCTGGGACTGATGGAGGGGCCCTGGTCCTCTGCACTCCCACCCCCCTCCCACCTTACTGGGCAGCAGCAGCATCTCTCATCTTGGCAGCACAGCACATGCTGCAGTGTGCTGTGCTGCAGTAGGGCAGAGAGGCTGCTGTTATTGCTGAGCCACTGTGTGTTCCCGTATGGGTGGGTGGGGGGATTGTGATCACAGTGATCACACTCCCCCCCTCGAATTGACCCTGGCTGAGGAGCTGAGGGCTGGGGGGCTCAGGCACTGCACCTACCCTGCTTGTACTGCAAAGACTTTTATGTAAAACAATTTTCTCTAACGTCCTAGAGGATGCTGGGGACTCCGTAAGGACCATGGGGATAGACGGGCTCCGCAGGAGACATGGGCACGTTAAGAAAGAATTTAGTTCCTGGTGTGCACTGGCTCCTCCCTCTATGCCCCTCCTCCAGACCTCAGTTTGATACCCTGCCCAGTGGAGACTGGGTGCTTTTCAGTGAGCTCTCCTGAGTTTGCTGATAGAAAGTATTTTGTTAGGTTTTTTATTTTCAGGGAGCTCTGCTGGCAACAGACTCCCTGCATCGTGGGACTGAGGAGAGAGAAGCAGCCCTACTCTCTGAGTGCAGGTCCTGCTTCTTAGGCTACTGGACACCATTAGCTCCAGAGGGATTGGTACGCAGGATCTCACCCTCGCCGTCCGTCCCAGAGCCGCGCCGCCGCCCCCCTCGCAGAGCCGGAAGACAGAAGCCGGGTGAGTATGAGAAGAAAAGAAGACTTCACAGGCGGCAAAAGACTTCATGATCTTCACTGAGATAACGCACAGCACGGCAGCTGTGCGCCATTGCTCCCATACACCTCACATACTCCGGTCACTGTAAGGGTGCAGGGCGCAGGGGGGGGGGGCGCCCTGGGCAGCATTTGGGACCTCTGGTTGGCAAAAAGAGAACATATATACAGCTGGGCACTGTATATATGTATGAGCCCCCGCCAAAATTACAGTTTAAGCGGGACCGAAGCCCGCCGCCGAGGGGGCGGGGCTTCTCCCTCAGCACTCGCCAGCGCCATTTTTTCTCCACAGCACCGCTGAAAGGAAGCTCCCCGGGCTCTCCCCTGCTGATACACGGTAGAAGAGGGTTGAAAAGAGAGGGGGGCACATAATTAGGCGCAAAAATATTACATGCAGCAGCTACTGGGTTAACATTAAATTTACTGTGTTATTCCTGGGATATATAGCGCTGGGGTGTGTGCTGGCATACTCTCTCTCTGTCTCTCCAAAGGGCCTGGTGGGGGAACTGTCTCCAGAAAGGACATTCCCTGTGTGTGTGGTGTGTCGGTACGCTTGTGTCGACATGTTTGATGAGGAAGGCTATATTAGAGAGGAGCGGGAGGAAATGAATGTGGTGTCTCCGCCGACGGCGCCGACACCTGATTGGATGGATATGTGGAAGGTTTTAAATGCTAGTGTTAACTCTTTGCACAAAAGATTAGACAAGGCTGAAGCCTTGGGACAGTCAGGGTCTGAACCCGTGCCTGATCCTATGTCGCAGGGACCGTCAGGGTCTCATAAGCGCCCACTATCCCAAATTGTTGACACAGATACCGACATGGATTCTGACTCCAGTGTTGATTACGATGATGCAAAGTTACAGCCAAAATTGGCTAAATCCCTTCGATATATGATTATAGCAATAAAGGATGTTTTGCACATCACAGAGGAAACCCCTGTCCCTGACACGAGGGTGCATATGTATAAGGGAAAGAAGCCTGAGGTAACCTTTCCCCCCTCACACGAGCTGAACGAGTTATGTGAAAAAGCTTGGGAATCTCCAGATAAAAGACTGCAGATTTCTAAACGGATTCTTATGGCGTATCCCTTCCCGCCAACGGACAGGTTACGATGGGAATCCTCCCCTAGGGTGGACAAAGCATTAACACGCTTATCCAAGAAGGTAGCCCTGCCGTCCCAGGATACGGCTACCCTCAAAGATGCTGCTGATCGCAAACAGGAGGTTACCCTAAAGTCCATTTATACACATTCGGGTACCTTACTAAGACCGGCAATTGCGTCGGCCTGGGTGTGTAGTGCTGTAGCAGCATGGACGGATACCTTATCTGAGATTATTGATACCCTAGATAAGGATACTGTATTGTTGACCCTGGGGCATATTAAAGATGCTGTCCTATATATGTGAGATGCTCAAAGAGACATTAGTTTACTGGGTTCTAGAATAAACGCTAATTCGATTTCTGCCAGAAGAGTCCTGTGGACACGGCAGTGGACAGGTGATGCCGACTCAAAAAGGCATATGGAGGTTTTACCTTACAGGGGTGAGGAATTGTTCGGGGAAGGTCTTTCGGACCTGGTCTCCACAGCTACAGCTGGAAAATCAAATTTCTTGCCTTATGTTCCCTCACAGCCTAAGAGAGCACCGCATTATCAAATGCAGTCCTTTCGATCACAAAGAAACAAGAAAGTGCGAGGTGCATCCTTTCTTGCCAGAGGTAGGGGCAGAGGAAAGAAGCTGCACAACACAGCTAGTTCTCAGGAACAGAAGCTCCTCCCCAGTCTCTACAAAATCCACCGCATGACGCTGGGGCTCCACTGGCGGAGTCCGACTCAGTGGGGGCACGTCTTCGGACTTTCAGCCACATATGGGTTCACTCTCAGGTGGATCCCTGGCAATAGAAATTGTTTCTCAGGGTTACAAGCTGGAATTCGAAGAGATGCCTCCTCGCCCTACCAGCTTCTCCCCAAGAGGGGGAGACTGTTCTAAATGCAATACAAAAATTGTATCTTCAACCGGTGGTGGTCAGGGTTCCCCTCCTTCAACAAGGAAGGGGTTATTACTCGACCATGTTTGTAGTCCCGAAACCGGACGGTTCAGTCAGACCCATATTAAATTTAAAATCTCTGAACCTATACTTGAAAAGGTTCAAGTTCAAGATGGAATCGCTAAGAGCGGTCATCGCAAGCCTAGAAGGGGGGGATTTTATGGTGTCTCTGGACATAAAGGATGCATACCTTCATGTCCCCATTTATCCACCTCATCAGACCTCAGATTTGCGGTACAGGATTGTCATTACCAATTTCAGACGTTGCCGTTTGGTCTCTCCACGGCCCCGAGAATTTTCACCAAGGTAATGGCGGAAATGATGGTGCTCCTGCGGAAGCAAGGTGTCACAATTATCCCGTACTTGGACGATCTCCTCATAAAAGCGAGATCAAGAGAGCAGTTGCTGAACAGCGTAGCACTTTCACTGGAAGTGTTACAGCAACACGGCTGGATTCTCAATATTCCAAAGTCGCAGTTGGTTCCTACGACTCGTCTGCCTTTCTTGGGCATGATTCTGGACACGGACCAGAAGAGGGTTTATCTCCCAATAGAAAAGGCCCAGGAACTCATGACTCTGGTCAGGAACCTATTGAAACCAAGACAGGTGTCAGTGCATCACTGCACTCGAGTCCTGGGAAAGATGGTGGCATCCTACGAGGCCATTCCCTTCGGCAGGTTCCATGCGAGGACCTTCCAATGGGACCTACTGGACAAGTGGTCCGGGTCACATCTACAGATACATCGGCTGATCACCCTGGCCAGGGTGTCCCTCCTGTGGTGACTGCAGAGTGCTCACCTTCTCGAGGGCCGCAGATTCGGCATTCAGGACTGGATCCTGGTGACCACGGACGCAAGCCTCCGAGGTTGGGGAGCAGTCACACAGGGAAGAAATTTCCAAGGTCTTTGGCCAAGTCAAGAGACTTGTCTTCACATCAACATCCTGGAGCTAAGGGCCATATACAACGCCCTGCGTCAAGCGGAGACCTTGCTTCGCGACCAACCGGTTCTGATCCAGTCAGACAACATCACCGCAGTGGCCCATGTAAACCGCCAAGGCGGCACAAGGAGCAAAGTGGCAATGGCGGAGGCTACCAGAATTCTTCGCTGGGCGGAGAATCATGTAAGCGCACTGTCAGCAGTGTTCATTCCGGGAGTGGACAACTGGGAAGCAGACTTCCTCAGCAGACACGACCTACACCCGGGAGAGTGGGGACTTCATCAGGAAGTCTTCGCACAGATTACAAGTCGGTGGGAACTGCCACAGGTGGACATGATGGCGTCCCGCCTCAACAAAAAGCTACAGAGGTATTGCGCCAGGTCAAGAGACCCTCAGGCAGTAGCTGTAGATGCCCTAGTGACACCATGGGTGTTCCAGTCGGTCTATGTGTTTCCTCCTCTTCCTCTCATACCCAAGGTGTTGAGGATAATAAGAAGAAGAGGAGTGAGAACAATCCTCATTGTTCCAGATTGGCCACGAAGGACCTGGTATCCAGATCTGCAGGAAATGCTCACAGAAGATCCGTGGCCTCTTCCTCTAAGACAGGACCTGTTGCAGCAGGGCCCTTGTCTGTTCCAAGACTTACCGGCTGCGTTTGACGGCATGGCGGTTGAACGCCGGATCCTAGCAGAGAAAGTCATTCCGGATGAGGTCATTCCTACGCTAATAAAGGCTAGGAAGGACGTGACGTCTAAACATTATCACCGTATATGGCGAAAGTATGTTTCTTGGTGTGAGGTCAGGAATGCTCCTACGGAAGAATTCCATCTGGGCCGTTTCCTTCACTTCCTACAAACTGGAGTGAATGTGGGCCTAAAATTAGGCTCTATTAAGGTCCAGATTTCGGCCCTATCCATTTTCTTTCAAAAAGAATTGGCTTCTCTTCCAGAAGTTCAGACTTTCGTGAAGGGAGTGCTGCATATTCAGCCTCCTTTTGTGCCTCCGGTGGCACCTTGGGACCTTAACGTGGTGTTAAGTTTCCTAAAGTCACACTGGTTTGAACCACTTAAAACGGTGGAGTTGAAATATCTTGCGTGGAAAGTGGTCATGTTATTAGCCTTGGCTTCGGCTAGGCGAGTGTCAGAATTGGCGGCTTTGTCACATAAAAGCCCCTATCTGGTTTTCCATATGGATAGAGCGGAATTGCGGACCCGTCCTCAATTTCTGCCAAAAGTGGTATCATCTTTTCATATGAACCAACCTATTGTGGTGCCTGTGGCTACACGTGACTTGGAGGATTCCGAGTTACTTGATGTAGTCAGGGCTTTGAAAATTTACGTGGCCAGAACGGCTAGAGTCAGAAAAACTGAAGCACTGTTTGTCCTGTATGCAGCCAACAAGGTTGGTGCCCTGCTTCAAAGCAAACTATTGCTCGCTGGATTTGTAACACGATTCAGCAAGCGCATTCTACGGCTGGATTGCCGTTACCAAAATCGGTCAAGGCCCATTCCACTAGGAAGGTGGGCTCTTCTTGGGCGGCTGCCCGAGGGGTCTCGGCACTACAGCTGTGTCGAGCTGCTACTTGGTCGGGTTCAAACACATTTGCAAAATTCTATAAGTTTGATACCCTGGCTGAGGAGGACCTCATGTTTGCTCAATCGGTGCTGCAGAGTCATCCGCACTCTCCCGCCCGTTTGGGAGCTTTGGTATAATCCCCATGGTCCTTACGGAGTCCCCAGCAACCTCTAGGACGTTAGAGAAAATACGATTTTAAACCTACCGGTAAATCTTTTTCTTGTAGTCCGTAGAGGATGCTGGGCGCCCGTCCCAAGTGCGGACTACTTCTGCAATACTTGTATATAGTTATTGCTTCAATAAGGGTTACGTTATAGTTGCATCGGGCCTGAACTGATGCTATGTTGTTTTTCATACTGTTAACTAGGTTGTTATCACAATTTATACGGTGTGATTGGTGTGGCTGGTATGAATCTTGCCCTGGATTAACAAAATCCTTTCCGCGTACTGTCCGTCTCCTCTGGGCACAGTTTCTCTAACTGAGGTCTGGAGGAGGGGCATAGAGGGAGGAGCCAGTACACACCAGGAACTAACTTATTTCTTAAAGTGCCCATGTCTCCTGCGGAGCCCATCTATCCCCATGGTCCTTACGGAGTCCCCAGCATCCTCTACGGACTACGAGAAAAAGATTTACCGGTAGGTTTAAAATCTTATTTTTTCTCACAAAGGGGCGTGGTCACGGCTCCCGCGATTAGGCCATGCCCCCAACCCTCTAGGCAGCTCTGGATGTCAGCGGCAGCGGTGCTGTGTGTGGGCTGAGGTCACACACTGCGTGCACCCTTTCTGGGGAGGAGGAGAGGGAGGGAGCCGCGCTGCAAGCTGCCAGCGCCGCTATCTGTCATCCAGTGTGACAGGCACAGCGGCAGCAGCAGGGATGCAGAGCAGGGAGAGGCTGAGTGCCTCTTCAGTTTGGCGCCTCCCTGCACTGCATCCCTTTGCTGAGCAGCTAGCGCCAGCTCTGGGCCGGGACCATTGATTCTTCGCTTTCAGCATGTGTGTGTATTCCATTCCGCACCACAGTTATAGGGAAACATTTAACTTGTTGACATTTTACTGTTCATATATTGTACTGCTTTGTTTTAACCTGACATATGGGTAAAGCCATGTTGGCTTAATATATAGTTAATCAAGTTTTCTGATTCCCGATAACTATGGTGCTGTGTGATATTTGGTGATTTGGGCGCAGATTTTTGGGGGCCAATACACACATGCTGGAAGTACATATTGATGGGGCCGGGACCATTGATTCTGCGCTTTCAGCATTTGTGTATTCTCCGATGTATCTGTGACACAAACACTAAGTATCATACAGCACCACAGTTATCGGGAAACATCAAACTTGTTGACATTTTACGGTTTACATTTTATCAAACAAGAAGCCATGTTGGCTGATAAATTTATAATACTCATGCCATGTTGCAGTAAAAAAATAATAATATATTCAAATAGTATTTTAATAAAACATTTTGTTTATCTAGAAAAGCGTGGTGTGTATATTTTATTCATTTTGCAATACTGGTACTTCAGCACCTTCACAATAGCCATGCAGGTGTCAGGAATGATGCGTCCCAAAGCCTGAGCAGAGACGACAGTCTCAAACTTCAGGTCTTCAAAGGAGCGTCCTGTAGCCAGGTACCTCAGCGTAGCCACCAGCCTCTCTTCAGAAGGGATGGCCTTCCTGAACTTCATATTCTGCCTCTCAATATAGGGGGTCACCAGACGCAACAACTCCTGGAAGGTGGGGTCATCCATCCACAGGAAATTGCGATAATCCTCTGGATTAATATCAGTCAGCAGTAGGACCGACTTTCCCTCTCCAGCAGCCAGTCCTTGGTCCAGCAGGACCTCATCCTCCTCCTATGCTGGGCCCTCCTCTCCGTACTCAGCTTGACCACAGTATAGGACAGCAAAACTCTATGTTGATAGGATAAAGCAGTGCATGGTAGCAAAGTGGTTTGTAAAGCAGGTATACACCATATTCACTAATTACAGAGATAAAGTGTGCCCAGAATTAAAATGGGTCCTGCTCTTTATACCCCCTAGTTTGCATAGCACAGCCCATTATTAAAATATAATAATCTCATAAATCGCAACAAGATGAATCGCATGCGATCGATCTGGTGTAGATCGGGAACAAAAATAACCAAATTGAAAGCTCAGGACTACCGGTGAACTTCCGGAGAGTTCAAGGGAAATCGCATTGCGATCATCGCATGCGATCCATATTCCTAATGTATGGGGACCCTTAGATACACAAATGAAGGTTGTGGTTGCCCACTTCCCTAGATTCCTGGCGCAAATAGACTTAAAGTTGGAAGCTTGCTGTTAGTGAAAGGGGAAGAGGCACTTGCTTGGTGTCTCCACATGAAAAAAAATCTATGCATATAAAAAAGGGGAATATACAGTAGATAAGCTGGCAAAGAAAAACAGAGAAAATGGAATTATCTGCATTTTGTAACATATGGAAGGCTTACCATTAATATTAAAAAAACATTTATTACCATCACTAAAGCAAACATACAAATACATACCTCATATAAAATATGCAATAAACTTTCACATCGAATGAATAATTGTCATTCAAAAGTTACTATGTAGCCAATCAGTGATCTGATAATATTTTTACTGCTTTCTGTAATGGGTAAATATTGTTTCATAAAAAAAGTATTAGCTAAAAAGAGTTGAACAATTATTCACCAGTAAGAGAAGGATGGTGTCGTCAGGATACGTTCAGCAGTAAAAATCCTGGTGTCGGAATCCCGATATGTGGCCAAAATACATAACTCCGGCATGAGTCGAAATGCAGACTCTGGAATCCCGACCGCCAGCATCCCCAACATAACTATGCCGGAGACTCTAAGGTTTAGCCCGGGGAGGGTTAAGGATAGGCTGATTATTTCTGATATTACAGGAAATTTTGACTGCCAATCTAGATATGTGAAGCTGTACTCCTGTGAGAAATGTATCTATAGATTATGATTTGCTGCATGATATTATTAGTGAATACACCACGATTGGATTATGTATAACCTATATTTTGCTTGCTACTTTAATATTAGTTTCCTTACTTTTGTGTTTGTCTATGTCTTTGGTTTTGGATTATGTTATGTGAATATATTTTTATTTGCACCATATATTAAAGTTACGTTTTCTCCTCCCTTTAGTACTGAAGGGAATGGTGGCAGTAAGATTGAAGTGCTTGGCAAGGTGCCACGGAAGGAGAGACTCGCCAAAGTTAGCGGAGCATTTGCCGTGGAGACTGCCAGGCTATTCCAACTATATCCCCTGAGCCCACCAGAGGCCTTCTACACTAGCAGTGACACCCCTGTGGTGCGGAACACCACAATAGTAGGACCCCTTATACTATCTAGTACTGGTGCCCCTTACACATCACGCCACACTGAATGAGACAAAATTCACATTACGCCACAAAGAATTAGCCAAAATTCACAGTATGCCACACAGTATGATCCAAAATTCACATTATGCAGCAAGGTATGATCCAAAATTCACATTATGCAACAAGGTATGATCCAAAATTCACATTATGCAACAAGGTATGATCCACAATTCACATTATGCAACAAGGTATGATCCAAAATTCACATTATGCCACACTGTATGATCCACAATTCACATTATGCAACAGGGTAATAATGTCCCGCTACAAATTATGTCCACAGTAATGCCCCTAATTATTATTATTATTATTTTTAAATTAGCTGCTCGTTGCCAGGGGTCTCATGCTTGTTGCCAGGGGTCTCATACTTGTTGCCAACGGTTTCATGCCCTAGGGTCCATGCTCGTTGCCATTGGTTTCATGCTCATTGTCAGGGCACCATTTTTAAAGGGACAAAGGGTACCAATTTCAAAGTGTAAAAACATTTTTTTTTTTATACTGTTTGCTCTGCCACGGCCAGAACCTCTCTGGCAACCGCGGCAGTGATGGTTTAACCCCCGGCATGCTGCGCCGGGGGAGCAGGGACGTAAAGGAGTCGCTGCAGCCGGGAGAGCTGTCCAGGGTCGCAGCGCTCAGTGTTGACTGCTGCCCTGCACTACAAGGACATATTCAGACAGGTGTTGAATTCCAAGGATATCAGCTCAACAACCCACACTGTGGGAATAGGGAGGGTCGGAGCTAGTGTTCAGAGAGACATCTGGAGAGTAATGACAGCTGTCACTAAATGTGTCTTTGCTTGCATTCAGCTGAGTAGTGACAAAGTGTTTCATAATGTAGAGCAGTTAGTGGGACATTTACTAAGCAGTGATAAGAGTGGAGAAGTGAACCAGTGGAGAAGCTTCCCATGGCAACCAATCAGCACTGAAGTAACATCTATAATTTGCATACTATAAAATAATACAGAGCTGCTGATTGGTTGATGGGGCAACTTCTCCACTGGCTCACTTCTCCGCTCTTATCACTGCTTAGTAAATGCCCCCCTATATTCTTTTAACAACATAAGTTACCGGTTTTGTCTGCTCCTGGGGCCTGATGCTGCAATAGGCTGCACCTCTATAGAGGTGTCTGCCTCTCTGGTGCAGTGCGGGAACTGGGGGGTGAGAAGCCGCTGCAACCAGGAGAGCAGTCCCTGGCTGCAGCACTCAGTGCCGAGCTCTGCGGATGGGGAGCTCCGCTCCCGGCACCCCAGCCACACAAGGCAGCAGGAGAGGAGAGCCTGGCGCACCAGTGGTGGAGGGAGCAACGGCTTCTAATGCGGTGGCGGGGGAGACTGGGCTAGCCGGCTCTCAGAGCAGTGCACGCAAGGGACCGGGAGCTCAGCACATTCCGTCGGCTCTGCTCAGTGCTCGAAGTAGCGGTATGCCATACCGTTGTATACCGCCCCACTTCGAGCACTGATTCTAACACATCTATCCTGTACACCTGCAAAACATTACTATAAAGCATCTTCCAGAAAGGAACACTTAAACCACTTGGGATCATGATTTGAAACTATCGAAATAGTTGTGCAAATTGTGTATGCTGCATTTGAATATATGATTAATATTTCTCTATCGTCCTAGTGGATGCTGGGGTTCCTGAAAGGACCATGGGGAATAGCGGCTCCGCAGGAGACAGGGCACAAAAAGTAAAGCTTTAGGATCAGGTGGTGTGCACTGGCTCCTCCCCCTATGACCCTCCTCCAAGCCTCAGTTAGATTTTTGTGCCCGGCCGAGAAGGGTGCAATCTAGGTGGCTCTCCTAAAGAGCTGCTTAGAAAAGTTTAGCTTAGGTTTTTTATTTTACAGTGAGTCCTGCTGGCAACAGGATCACTGCAACGAGGGACTTAGGGGAGAAGAAGTGAACTCACCTGCGTGCAGGATGGATTGGCTTCTTTGGCTACTGGACATTAGCTCCAGAGGGACGATCACAGGTACAGCCTGGATGGTCACCGGAGCCTCGCCGCCGGCCCCCTTGCAGATGCTGAAACAAGAAGAAGGTCCAGAATCGGCGGCATGAAGACTCCTCAGTCTTCTTAAGGTAGCGCACAGCACTGCAGCTGTGCGCCATTTCCTCTCAGCACACTTCACACGGCAGTCACTGAGGGTGCAGGGCGCTGGAAGGGGGGCGCCCTGGGAGGCAATGAAAACCTATTTTTGGCTAAAAATACCTCACATATAGCCTCCGGGGGCTATATGGAGATATTTAACCCCTGCCAGAATCCGTTAAGAGCGGGAGACGAGGCCGCCGAAAAAGGGGCGGGGCCTATCTCCTCAGCACACAGCGCCATTTTCCCTCACAGAAAGGCTGGAGGGAAGGCTCCCAGGCTCTCCCCTGCACTGCACTACAGAAACAGGGTTAAAACAGAGAGGGGGGGCACTAATTTGGCGTTAGAAATATATAAAAAAGATGCTATAAGGGAAAACACTTATATAAGGTTGTCCCTATATAATTATAGCGTTTTTGGTGTGTGCTGGCAAACTCTCCCTCTGTCTCTCCAAAGGGCTAGTAGGTCCTGTCCTCTATCAGAGCATTCCCTGTGTGTGTGCTGTGTGTCGGTACGTGTGTGTCGACATGTATGAGGACGATGTTGGTGAGGAGGCGGAGCAATTGCCTGTAATGGTGATGTCACTCTCTAGGGAGTCGACACCGGAATGGATGGCTTATTTAGGGAATTACGTGATAATGTCAACACGCGGCAAGGTCGGTTGACGACATGAGACGGCCGACAAACAATTAGTACCGGTCCAGACGTCTCAAAAACACCGTCAGGGGTTTTAAAACGCCCGTTTACTTTAGTCGGTCGACACAGACACAGACAGGGACACTGAATCCAGTGTCGACGGTGAATAAACAAACGTATTCCTTATTAGGGCCACACGTTAAGGGCAATGAAGGAGGTGTTACATATTTCTGATACTACAAGTACCACAAAAGAGGGTATTATGTGGGATGTGAAAAAACTACCGTAGTTTTTCCTGAATCAGATAAATTAAATGAAGTGTGTGATGATGCGTGGGTTCCCCCCGATAGAAAATATGGGCGGTATACCCTTTCCCGCCAGAAGTTAGGGCGCGTTGGGAAACACCCCTTAGGGTGGATAAGGCGCTCACACGCTTATCAGAACAAGTGGCGGTACCGTCTATAGATAGGGCCGTCCTCAAGGAGCCAGCTGACAGGAGGCTGGAAAATATCATAAAAAGTATATACACACATACTGGTGTTATACTGCGACCAGCGATCGCCTCAGCCTGGATGTGCAGAGCTGGGGTGGCTTGGTCGGATTCCCTGACTAAAAATATTGATACCCTTGACAGGGACAGTATTTTATTGACTATAGAGCATTTAAAGGATGCATTTCTATATATGCGAGATGCACAGAGGGATATTTGCACTCTGGCATCAAGAGTAAGTGCGATGTCCATATCTGCCAGAAGATGTTTATGGACACGACAGTGGTCAGGTGATGCAGATTCCAAACGGCACAAAGGTGTATTGCCGTATAAAGGAAGAGGAGTTATTTGGGGTCGGTCCATCGGACCTGGTGGCCACGGCAACTGCTGGAAAATCCACCGTTTTTTACCCTAAGTCACATCTCTGCAGAAAAAGACACCGTCTTTTCAGCTTCAGTCCTTTCGTCCCTATAAGAGTCATATCTGCCCAGGGATAGAGGAAAGGGAAGAAGACTGCAGCAGGCAGCCCATTCCCAGGAACAGAAGCGTTCCACCGCTTCTGACAAGCTCTCAGCATGACGCTGAGACCGTACAGGACCCCTGGATCCTACAAGTAGTATCCCAGGGGTACAGATTGGAATGTCGAGACGTTTCCCCTGCGCAGGCTCCTGAAGTCTGCTTTACCAAGGTCTCCCTCCGACAAGGAGGCAGTATGGGAAACAATTCACGAGCTGTATTCCCAGCAGGTGATAATTAAATTACCCCTCCTACAACAAGAAAAGGGGTATTATTCCACACTATATTGTGGTACTGAAGCCAGAAGGCTAGGTGAGACCTATTCTAAATCTAAAAAAATTTGAACACTTACAAAGGTTCAAATCAAGATGGAGTCACTCAGAGCAGTGATAACGAACCGGGAAGAAGGGGACTATATGGTGTCCCGAGACATCAGGGATGCTTACCTCCATGTCCCAAATTTGCCCTTATCACTAAGGGTACCTCAGGTTCGTGGTACAGAACTGTCACTATCAGTTTCAGACGCTGCCGTTTGGATTGTCCACGGCACCCCGGGTCTTTACCAAGGTAATGGCCGAAATGATGGTTCTTCTTCGAAGAAAAGGCGTCTTAATTATCCCTTACTTGGACGATCTCCTGATAAGGGCAAAGTCCAGGGAACAGTTGGAGGTCGGAGTAGCACTATCTCGGATACTGTTACAACAGCAGGGGTGGATTCTAAATATTCCAAAATCGCAGCTGATCCCGACAACAAGTCTCCTGTGCTTAGGGATGATTCTGGACACAGTCCAGAAAAAGGTGTTTCTCCCGGAAGAGAAAGCCAGGGAGTTATCCGAGCTAGTCAGGAACCTCCTAAAATCAGTGCATCATTGCACAAGGGCCATGGTAAAAAAATGGTGACTTCCTTCGAAGCAATTCCAGTCGGCAGATTTCATGCAAGAACTTTTCAGTGGGATCTGCTGGACAAATGGTCCGGATCGCATCTTCAGATGCATCAGCGGATAACCCTATATCCAAGGACAAGGGTGTCTCTCCTGTGGTGGTTACAGAGTGCTCATCTTCTAGAGGGCCGCAGATTCGGCATTCAGTTTTGGATGTTGGTGACCACGGAGGCCAGCCCGAGAGGCTGGGGAGCAGTCACACAAGGAAAAAATTTCCAGGGAGTGTGATCAAGTCTGGAGACTTTTCTCCACATAAATATAGCTAAGGGTAAATTTATAATGCTCTAAGCTTAGCAAGACCTCTGCTTCAAGGTCAGCCGGTATTGATCCAGTGGGATAAAACATCACGGCAGTCGCCCACGTAAATAGACAGGGCGGCACAAGAAGCAGGAGGGCAGTGGCAAAAACTGCAAGGACTTTTCGCTGGGCGGAAAATCATGTGATAGCACTGTCAGCAGTGTTTCATTCCGGGAATGGAAACTGGGAAGCAGACTTCCTCAGTAGGCACGACCTCCACCCGGCAGAGTGGGAACTTCATGGGGAAGTTTTCCACATGATTGTAAACCGTTGGGAATTACCAAAGGTGGACATGATGGCGTCCCGTCTGAACAAAAAACGGGACAGGTATTGCGCCAGGTTAAGAGACCCTCAGGCAATAGCTGTGGACGTTCTGGTAACACCGTGGGTGTACCAGTCGGTGTATGTGTTCCATCCTCTGCTTTTCATACCTAAGGTACTGAGAATTATAAGACGTAGAGGAGTAAGAACTATACTCATGGCTCCGGATTGGCCAAGAAGGACTTGGTACCCGGAACTTCAAGAGATGCTCACAGAGGACTTATGGCCTCTGCCGCTAAGAAGGGACTTGTTTCAGCAAGTACCATGTCTGTTCCAAGACTTACCGCAGCTGCGTTTGACGGCATGGCGGTGGAACGCCGGATCCTAAGGGAAAAGGCATTCAGGAAGAGGTCATTCCTACCCTGGTCAAAGCCAGAAAGGAGGTGACCGCACAACATTATCACCACATGTGGCGAAAATATGTTGCGTGGTGTGAGGCCAGGAAGGCCCCACGAAGAAATTTCAACTCGGTCGATTCCTGCATTTCCTGCAAACAGGAGTGTCTATGGGCCTCAAATTGGGGTCCATTAAGGTTCAAATTTCGGCCCTGTCGATTTTTCTTCCAGAAAGAATTGGCTTCAGTTCCTGAAGTCCAGAAGTTTGTCAAGGGAGTATTGCATATACAACCCCCTTTTGTGCCTCCAGTGGCACTGTGGGATCTCAACGTAGTTCTGGGATTCCTCAAAACACATTGGTTTAAAACCAGTCAAATCTGTGGATTTGAAGCATCTCACATGAAAAGTGAACATGCTCTTGGACCTGGCCTGGACCAGGCGAGTGTCAAATTGGTGTTTTTTTTCTCAAAAAAGCCCATATCTGTTTGTCCATTCGGACAGGGCAGAGCTGCGGACTCGTCCCCAGTTCTCTCCCTAAGGTGGTGTCAGTGTTTCACCTGAACCAGCTTATTGTGGTGTCTTGCGCCTACTAGGGACTTGGAGGACTCCAAGTTGCTAGATGTGGTCAGGGCCCTGAAAATATAGGTTCCAGGACGGCTGGAGTCAGGAAAACTGACTTGCTGTTATCCTGTATGCACCCAACAAACTGGGTGCTCTTGCTTCTAAGCAGACTTTTGCTAGTTGGATGTGTAATACAATTCAGCTTGCACATTCTGTGGCAGGCCTGCCACAGCCAAAATATGTAAATGCCCATTCCACAAGGAAGGTGGGCTCATCTTGGGCGGCTGCCCGAGGGGTCTCGGCTTTACAACTTTGCCGAGCGGCTATTTAGTCAGGGGCAAACACGTTTGTAAAATCCTACAAATTTGATAACCTGGCTAAGGAGGACCTGGAGTTCTCTCATTCGGTGCTGCAGAGTCATCCGCACTCTCCCGCCCGTTTGGGAGCTTTGGTATAATCCCCATGGTCCTTTCAGGAACCCCAGCATCCACTAGGACGATAGAGAAAATAAGAATTTACTTACCGATAATTCTATTTCTCGGAGTCCGTAGTGGATGCTGGGCGCCCATCCCAAGTGCGGATTATCTGCAATACTTGTACATAGTTACAAAAATCGGGTTATTATTGTTGTGAGCCATCTTTCAGAGGCTCCGCTGTTATCATACTGTTAACTGGGTTCAGATCACAGGTTGTACAGTGTGATTGGTGTGGCTGGTATGAGTCTTACCCGGGATTCATAAATCCTTCCTTATTGTGTACGCTCGTCCGGGCACAGTATCCTAACTGAGGCTTGGAGGAGGGTCATAGGGGGAGGAGCCAGTGCACACCACCTGATCCTAAAGCTTTACTTTTTGTGCCCTGTCTCCTGCGGAGCCGCTATTCCCCATGGTCCTTTCAGGAACCCCAGCATCCACTACGGACTCCGAGAAATAGAATTATTGGTAAGTAAATTCTTATTTTATAAGTGGTATTGATATTTTGTACTTTTTAACACAATTACTGCCTATACATTTGGAGTCACCATTAGTATGAAACATCTTCCAGATAGGAACATTTAACCAAGTTGGAACTATGTTTGATATTTATACGTGGAACTGAAAAATATACTTCAGTATCCCAGGATTTCTCTCATTTCACCAATTTTAACAATTTGTATTTGTATAATCATGGTCTATTGTATTTCTCTTTTTATTTTCACTACACTACACTGCAGTCATTAAACCCAGCCACAGTGATTAACAGAATAGCATCCTATTCAAATGTTGGAAATCACTCTCCATCTGGCTGATATTGCTTTTTATATCTGTATTTGTGCTCCACATCACATAACTGAACTGTTTGTATATTTTCATATCTAATAATAAACTGTGTAACAACAATGTCATAACCCACTGTAGCGTGTCCTTTGAAATCTGTATCTTTGCTGGAAAAGTGAATGTTCTTCCCCTTTTTTTTTTTTTATGCATATAAATAAATAAATAAATGTTTTAATGAAGCAATAAAATTATAATCAAGGGGGCGTGGCTAGGCTACTGAAAGGGAAAGAAGTGCAGCCTGAGAGCTCCTGCAGAACACCTTACTAAAACCCAGTTTTAGAGTGTTTAAACTCACCTACCCGCTCCTACTCTTCTCCCTTACTGTATACAAGCCGGCTTGGAGTGTCCTGGGGGGATCCCGCGGAATCGGGGAGTGCTTTTCAGCGCTCCTGCGGGTTGCGGCCCTCCCCCCAGACTGAAGCCGGGACCTAGAGTGGACGCGGGTCCCGACCTGTGCTACGGGAGCCGTGCTGATACCCTCCTCGGCGTCCTTGGATACCTGAGCGGGGCTTGCTGCTCACCCGCCGCACGCTGGTTGCCTCTGTGGACGCCTGGCGCTGTCGGCCTCTGGGGATCCGGGCGGCGGGGTCCGTGGCGGGAGCGGCAGCCATCTTGCTGGGACTCTGGGTGTGCAGGGAGACGGAGACGCGCGACACCTGACCCGGCGTCCTCTTCATCGGTGCCGAGGCTCCTGGCGCCTGGACATCACGGCACCTGGCGGCCTGGATGTCCGCGGCGGGTGCCTAGTGAACCGGGACGGAAGCCGACGGCGGGGAGGTAAGAGGTGCCCTCTCGGGCCTGCCTTGGACCCGACCTGTGCACCTGTGACTGCCCTCCCTTGCCTTCCCAGAGGCTCCCCATTCCCCGGCACGCATACCCCAGTCCTCATATCCCCGCGCTCGGACATCGGCGGGAGGGAGCCGCGGAATCGGGAGGAGGCATAGGCCGACTCTGCAGGTAGCGGCCCTCTCGCCTGGCAGGAGCCGGGGACTGGATTTTGACGCTACCCCCGGACGAGAGGGGGCTACCCCCCCTTCCTCTATAGGCTCGTGTGCCTGCGCTCCCCTCTCTGTGCCCCTTCCTCACCTCCGGAACCCCTCTGCGCTATTGCGGCTCATCAAGGCAGAACGAGTGAGGCCTCCGGACGGTAGTGCCGCTCTGATACGCCGCGGGCGGTGGAGAACCTGGTGCCCCACGCCAGTGGATTAGCTGGCTTCGGGATACCCTCCTAGACTCCAGGCCTGGAGTTCTCCCGCTGGCCCCCACAGTCCCGGGATCGGGAGGCGGCCACACGGGAACTCGTGACCTCTCGCTAGGTCTTGTAGGATTCAGCCGTGCTGGGACCGGGGCGTCCTCTGTCCACCAACTGACCGCTGCGGCCTCCTGCCTACCGCTTGCCGCCTTGACTCTCCTATAGCCTGCTGTGGACCCCGCCGAGCCACGATTTATTTGAAAAGCCTAATTGAGGCTCATTACCTGACCTGCAGCCCTTGCGGCCCCGCGGTAACCAATCTCCTGATAACCGCGGACGCCGGTGCGGCCTCCCCACCGGGGCTATGTGAACACCAACAACGGAACATGAATCACCGTGGTCTATATGATGCCATGCTGCAGACCCCAGCGCTTGCAGGAGCTCGCCTGATGTATATTATGCTATAACAAGGCCAAACCACGCAGAGAGGATAACGGGTTCTACTTCAGATTGGGATATGTCCTAAATGTTTCCTTCTTCGGGGCACCGTTCTGGACTCTGCTCTTTCCGCTTAGACAAATGACAAGACGGCGCCGCTCTGGTAACGCGTCAAAAGCTAAACCCGCGACTACACAAGCTGCAGCTTTTCATACTCTATTTGGCGCCCCTGTTCCTGATCCCGCCATCTCTACGCCTCTCCCTGATTCCTCGCCGCCAACCATAATGGAGGAGACCGGGGCCCCGCCCTCTCCGAAACACCGCCAAGCTGGGCCTGCGTGCAGGGACTCTGCGGATATGGCGGCAGTCCTCATACAGCTACGCTCTCTTCCGACTCGCCAAGACATTCAACAAGATTTGTCTAATATGGAAAAAAGAATCCATGATTCCCTACAGGCGAGCCTATCCACCATCCAGTCTGATCTCACGCAAGTAGCAAACAGGGTGGTCGACCTGGAGGATCACAGAGATTCAACGGACTCTAAGCTCGCTGACCTCCACGATCTAGTATCCCGATACTCACGTACCACCACTGAAATGAGGCGTAGACTGGATGATATAGACAACAGAGGTAGACGGAACAACTTGAGGGTCAAGGGTTTACCTGAAGATGTACAGCCCCAGACCCTGGTGACGACACTGACTACAATATTTAACAACCTTCTTGGTGTCGATCCCAGCTCCCAGATAGAGTTTGACAGAGCACATCGGGCACTACGGCCGAGAGGAGCACCCACGGAGCGGCCTAGAGATGTCATCTGCCGGTTGCACTACTTTCAAGTGAAAGAGACTATACTACAGAAGTCCAGACAGACCTCGACCATAGATTTTAATGGCCACCACATACAGATTTTCCAGGACCTCTCTTGGATGACCCTACAGCAGAGGCGTCTCCTCCATCCCCTCACGGAAGCTCTTCGGAAGAAGGATATCAGATTCCGCTGGGGCTTTCCTCTAAGCATCCAAGTCACCCGGGATGGGAACCGATATGTTCTTGAGGACTATGATGGTGTCCCATCATTTTGTACCGCATTGGGTCTGCCGCTGATCTCACTGCCAAATTGGATGGACCCCCTGCAGCTTCCCACTTCGGCACTGCCCCGCAGGGAGCCTTGGAAAAGAGTGGGCTCCTCCAGACGACGCAATCGGACTGGCAAACCTGACGAAGCACCGGAAACTTCTTGATTCCGTCGGCCAACCTAAATTGTGATATCCTTTTTTTTTCTGGGTTACCCCACTGCATGCTCACATTGATCTTGTTATTGGTTGTTTAATGTATGAGCTTCAACTGCCCTGAGAGTACATGCTTCTTTCTTAATATTAGAAATTATTTACATAATTAACCTGGGTGGTTTCTTGTGGGCTATGTGGGATTAGGTGGCGGAATGGGAGGAGGTGGTTGCTTTGTTTCCTTCTACCCATTTCCTTGCTGACCAGGATGTATCCCTTTGGATTGTTAATTTACTTACTTACTTAAAAATTGTTGAGCCCGGTATCACCCTTTGGACCCCCCCTCTGCTGTATATTTTTTTAGACCATGGGATGCTTAATCTATACCCGTGGCTATCAATGCAGAGACTGCTACTATATGTTGTCTATGTTTCTTTTTTGGTTTTTCCATTTCTTTTTCTATGTTACAATCCCTATGTCTCCCTTTCCTTCCTCATGTGTCCACCCGCCTACCCCCCCTCTCCTGTGCCACTACCACTTTCAGTTATCTCATGGTACAGCAATGTGTCAGAGTCGTAATCGAGATGTATCATTCAATAAGTCGATCCCTGTTTTCATTTCTTATGGCTAGCTTAAAAATTATTTCGTACAATGTAAAAGGTTTAAATATCCCTGAAAAGAGATCAGGCCTACTACATACCTTACATACTGATGGGGCGGAGGTTGTTTTCTTGCAGGAAACACATTTCAAGCAGGGGGTTTCCCCCGGTCTTCGCTCTCGTTATTTTCCCACTGGCTACTTTAACGATTACTCTGGGGCGAAGGCTAGGGGTGTTCCCATTCTTTTTGCCAATCATTTGAGATTGCTGGATGTCTCCGTAACGTTGATCGGTGATGGGAGGGGGATTCTGGTTAGAGCTTCCATAGCCCATCAGACATTCACCTTTGTGAACCTCTACCTCCCTAACCAGGGCCAAACCCGGTTTCTTAGAGAATCGTTGGAACTAATCGAGCAAAACATACTGGGTACTTTGGTGGTGGGTGGAGACCTTAATTGGGTACTTGAACCTCGCTTAGATTCTTCTTCTGGGTCCCCACGAAATACTCTTAGAGAGTCCAGGCGATTTAGGGCTGTTTTACATGACTTTCAACTGGTTGACGCTTGGCGTCTTCTGCACCCTTCAGATAAGGATTTTACCTTTTACTCACCCCCACATAACTCATATTCTCGAATAGATTACCTCTGTGTGAGCCATGCCCATCTGGATCTATTGGTCGATGCAGCTATCGGCCAAATAACAATGTCAGACCATGCACCGATTACGCTAACCCTCGCTCTCCGTCATCCCCCCCCCCAAACACTGGCGCTGGCGATTCAATGAACAACTCCTTCGGGATCCTGTTTATCGGGGCCAAATTGAGACAGCAATAGACGACTACATCTCTTTGAACGCGACTGGAGATATATCCCCGGTTGTATTGTGGGAGGCACACAAATGTGTGATTAGGGGCCAGTGCATACAAATGGGCTCACGTCTGAAAAAACAGAAGGCTGAGTGTAGAAACGCCTTATTAGAGAAAATAAAAATACTGGAATTGACTCATAAATCCACGTTGGCGTCGGATACTTTTGTTGAACTCCAAACAGCGAGGCAAGCCCTTAATACTTTACTCAGTGATGGTACCCGTAGGGCGTTCCGTAAATGTCGACATAAATATCATAGATGGGGAAATAAACCCGGTAAACTTCTGGCACGTGCTCTTAGAGCTCAGAGATCTTTGACATACATACCTAAGCTCACGGGTGCTGACGGGGTATCCCGGGCCTCTGATACGGAGATAGCGGCGATCTTCCATACTTATTACTCAGCCTTATACAACCTGACCTCTAAGCGGACGACAACCGCACGCGCTGATCACAAACACAACATACAGGAATTTTTAGATGAGATCTCTTTCCCGACTCTTCCACCGGACATTACTCGGGCACTAGATGACCCCTTTACTGGGGAAGAACTGATGGCTGCCCTAAAGGCGTCTCCCAACGGTAAAAGCCCGGGGCCGGATGGTTTCCCAGTCACATATTATAAGGCCTTTCAGGATAAATTCAGCCCCCTTCTCCTACAGGCCTGCAATGCCATATCATCAATGGCTCCTTTTTCGAGCCAGTCCTTGGGCGCCCATATTACTGTCATTCCAAAAGACTCTAAAGACCCGACGCTCCCTTCTAGCTATAGGCCGATATCGCTATTAAATGTAGATTTTAAGTTATTTGCAAAGCTCATGGCTAATCGCCTTAAGCCACTGCTGCCAGATATACTCCACCCTGATCAAGTCGGCTTTGTTATGGGCAGGGAGGCCAGAGATAATACTATTAGAGTCATTGATCTGATAGCGCACGCGCAGATGACTGATACGCCTCTCATGCTCCTTTCCACAGATGCAGAAAAGGCCTTTGATCGGGTGGATTGGGATTTTATGGAGGCAGTGCTTCGGCGATTGGGTCTGGGGGATGTTTTCCTACAAAAGATTCTCTCATTATATAGGGCCCCGTCTGCTCGGGTCAGGGTGAATGGCGTCCTTTCTGAATCCATATCAATTACTAACGGCACACGCCAAAGTTGCCCGCTATCACCCTTAATCTTTGTTTTATGCATGGAGGCCCTGGCACGTGCGATTAGATGCAACCCTAACATTGCGGGACTGCGGGTAGGCAATACTGACCATCGTCTGGCCCTCTTTGCTGATGACTTATTGGCAGTCATAACGAATCCTTTGATTTCTCTACCCAACCTTGTGAAGGAATTTGCACGGTTCGGAGATATGTCGAATTTTAAAATCAATTATTCGAAATCTATGGCAATGAATGTCACGCTTCCATCTGCCACGGCATCCCTCTTATCGCAATCGTTCCAATTCACATGGCAAAAATCCCATATTACGTATCTAGGAATCCAGATTCCATCGACACTTACCACTATAACTGCTATTAATCATACCCCTCTACTTCGCAAACTGAGACAGGAGATGAGGCACTGGCTCACGCAGAGGTTCTCATGGCTAGGCCGTATAAATATAGTAAAGATGAACATTCTCCCCAGGTTGCTATACCTTTTTCAAACCATTCCTTTGAAACTTCCCTCTCAATTTTTAGCTGAAGCACACAAGGCGATAAGCCACTTTATTTGGGGCGGCTGGAAACCTAGGTTCAAGCATAGCCATTTATCTAGACTGAAATCTCAAGGCGGACAGCAATTGCCTATGATTTCTGCATACTACCACGCCACATTACAGCATAGAGTTGTAGACTGGTCCCGTCCCATTCCACATAGGAAGCAGTGGGTTGAACTGGAGTCATCTTCTACCAATCTTAACCTACAGGCAGTGCCCTGGCTTCCTAGATTTAGTCGCTCATCACATCCCACAGTGGGGCCTACTTTAGCTTTATGGCGGACGCTTCGCTACAAGATGGGAATTTCGTCTAAACGGACATCCCTTATGCCTATTTTCGACAACCCGTTGTTCCCCCCGGGAGGGTCTAATAGGATTGCTTCTAGATGGGAGGAGGCGGGTGTGACTAGGGTGGGTCACTTGCTTGCACATGGCAAACTCAAAACGTTCTCTGAAATACAGAGAGCGGGCGACATTCCCGCTAAAGATTATTGGTTCTACCTTCAGGTACACCATTTTTTTACCTCGCAGCGAGAGGCGATAGACTTTTATAAAGCTCTCACTCCCTTTGAATCCATGTGCAGTCAAGGGATAACCCCCTCACATGTAGTGTCCGGTATCTACAAGATTCTTCAACAGGGTTCCTTTCCTACTGTCCCCTCTTTCTGTGACGCATGGGATAAAGACTTAATACACCGGGGAATCAAGATCCACTGGGATACGCACTGCAAGGTTATGGCACAATGCTCCACTAGCCTGGACGTTGTGGAAACGCAATACAAATTACTGACGAGATGGTATAGATGCCCGTCTCTTCTACATAAATTTTACCCCTCGGTTTCCCCTCTATGCTGGCGATGTGGTAGGGATACGGGCACACTGATTCATATATGGTGGGACTGCCCGTCAATTGCCCCATTTTGGAAAACGATCATGGATCTATCCACAAAGATTTTGGGTGGCCCAGTCCCGCCGGGCCCGGACTTTTGGCTATTATCACATTCAGATATACCCCTCTCCCGCTACAAGAAATCCCTCATTAAACACTTAAATAACGCAGCAAGAGCTGTACTCCCGGTGCATTGGAGGTCCACTAACCCACCGACATTATGGGAGTGGTTCCAACGCATTGACTTTTACATGCATATGGAGGATGTTTATTCTGCCGCCTTAGACAAATACTCAGACTATATAGCTACCTGGCTTCCTTGGATTGAATTCAAGACTACTAACACCTATGCTGATTATGCACCCTGACTATACATTGATGACGGAGGTTCTTAGGGCCCCCGCTCTAGCTTCGATATGTTCTACGTGTGTGGCCTATTTACCCCCCTCCCCATTCTTCTTCCCCCCTCTCTCCCTTCCTCCCCGTGTCCTCCTCTTTATCTATTTGTTTCCAAATGTCTAATGCCTCACACTTTATATAAACGCTATGTTATTAAGCGATATCGTTATGGGGTTGCTCTTGATTTCAGATTTTGTAAATTCTACCGAACGTTACACAGTTTAAGATAATATAGATGAATCTGCTGATTTCTTTTTCCTGCAAACATTTACTGATGTTTATAATTACAGCTGATAAGTCATGTGACTGTTGTATGCGTTCTATTTTTGATATGTATGTTGACATATTTGGAAAATGTTTTATATTATAAAATGAAAAATAAAGAATTTAAAAAAAAAAAATTATAATCAAAAGAGTGCCCCAACAAAGAGTCTTCGTTCTTTCTTCTTTTATACATGATGAGCACCACCAACCTTGTGACTTAGTAGCAGAGCCGGCCCTAACCAATATGATGCCCTAGGCAAGATTTTGGCTGGTGCCCCCTAGCACCACCGCTAGTTACGCCTCTGACTCTGCACCCCTTTCCCAGCACCATCACCCCTCACCCGTAGCAGTCCTCATTTTGATGTTCCTACCCCTATATTTTAAATAGGAACATTGCGTATTTGGCACACAGTCCAAAAAGGGGTGTGTTCTTGCTGGGAAGGGGCATGGCCACACAATAGTACCCCCAATTCAAATTACGCCACACAGTACTGCAACTATATTTACACACATAATGCCCCTTACACATATGCAGAACACTACTGCACAACCAACCCACTCACACACATCACTCACATGGCCGCTAAAACTGTGACCTCTGCCTCTGCTTAGATACAGATGTGTCCTCATACATCTTGCCTCAATATGCCATGCAGCAGGAGATGCCTGGCGTGAGTCAGCTGGCAGCTCTGATAACGTTGGGCTCCTTTTTTTAATGAAAATGTGTCTTATTTGTATTACTATGTGGCTAGGATGCACAAGCAGCTTCTGCTGATTACAATGATATGCAGCATGCCCATATACTGTGTGCGACTGTGACTGTATCAGTGATTTCCAGGAATACACTGTAATGTAGCATTTCGTTTACAGATACAGCCGCAATCACACCCAGAATATAGGCATGCCGCATATCATTTTAATCAGCAGAAGCTGCTGATGCCCCTAGGCATATCAAATGCCATAGGCAGTTGCCTAGTTTGCCTATGCCTAAGGCCGGCTCTGCTTAGCAGGATTTTGCCATACTATATGATTGGCTATGTGTTGGGTCTTTAATACTATACAGACGTCTATTTGATCCTAATTAGATCAGCTCAGTGAGAAATCACACCTTTCCTTTTGCACCAGAGATTACTTGTAAGGCCACCAACAAGATGTCAGATGCTAGTAGCTGAACTGAAGGGGAAGGAGCAAATGTAGTCCCACTGCATAAAAGTGGAAGCAAGGAAGAGGCAAACGACTACAGACCAGTAAGTCCTACATCAGTAGTAGGGAAATTGATGGAAACACTCTTAAAAGAAATAGTTGTAGATCATCTCAAATCCAGCAATTTACAAGATACCAAATAGCATGGATTCACTTTGGGGGAGATGTCAAACAAACCTTATTGACTTTTTTGACTGTGTGACTAAAGTGATGGATAAAGGTAAAGCCCCTATATATAGCTTATCTAGACTTTAGTAAGGCTTTTAACACTGTTCCACTAAATAAACTTGAAAGTTTAGGATTGGATACTAAGAATGTTGAATGGATAAGATCTTGGTTGCAGGATAGAAAAGAGAGATTTGTATTAAATGGAGGGCATTCATAGAGGGAAATGTTACCAGTGGAGTACCCCAGGGATCTGTACTTGGACCAGTGCTTTTTAATATCTTTATAGGTGACATTGCAAATGGCATTAAAGGGAAAGTATGCCTTTTTGCAGATGACACAAAGGTATGAAACAGGGTAGACACACCAGGAGGGGTAAACAAATGATTGAGGATCTAGGTAGACTAGTGGAATAATCAAGAGTCTGGCAATTACAGTTTAATGCCAAAAAATGCAAAATCATGCACTTGGGTCTCAAAAATCCAAAGGCTAAATATAGTATTAATGGCACTATACTGGAAATTACTGAGGAGGAAAGGGATCTAGGAGTCACTATTTCAGGTGACTTGAAGGCAGGTAAGCAATGTAACAAGGCAATGAGGAAGGCTAGTCAGATGCTTGGCTGCATTGGGAGAGGAATCAGCAGCAGAAAGAAAGAAGTGATAATGCCACTGTATAGGTCATTGGTACGGCCTCATCTAGAATACTGGGTTCAAATATGGAGGCCATATCTTCAAAAGGATATTAATACATTAGAGACTGTACAAAGAAGGGCAACTAAAATGGTGCATGGCCTACATCACAAAACATACCCAGAAAGACTAAGAAATCTCAATATGTATAGTTTGGAGCAGAGAAGGGAAAGGGGGGACATGATAGAAACTTTCAAATATATCAAGGGTTTTAACAAAGTCCAGGAGGGAAACATTCTCCAAATGAAGAGAAGCAAAAGGACACGAGGACATGCACTGAGACTGGAGGGGGGGAGGTTCAGGGGAAATTTGAGGAAAAATTACTTCACAGAAAGGGTAGTGGACAAGTGGAATAGCCTCCCATCAGAGGTGGTAGAGGCCAAGACAGTAGAGCAATTTAAACATGCATGGGATAGACATAAGGATATCCTTACCAAGAAATAAGGATTAAATAAGGTTAGAGATAAAAATATGGTAAAAAAAAGGGCAGACTAGATGGGCCAAGTGGTTCTTATCTGCCGTCAAATTCTATGTTTCTATGAAACAGCAAGATGGCGCCCAGTGGAATACTGCAGGAAGAGAGACCTGCCACAGTCAGTGGGCGTACATCATGGAGGCTGGTGGAGGACGCCAGCAAACCCGCCTAAACTACCAGAGAGTCCTCCCTCCCTGGCGGTGTGACACCCCTGCAGTGTGTGATAATAACTGTGTATCCCCTGAGGCTGCATCGCATTTCATATTGTAGTTAAGTGTGACAGCTACTAGCCAAGTAACTGGCGATTGGGTGTAATCAATACTTTCCAAATGGTCACTAAACAGTATGACAAGAGTGCCATTTTGAAAGAAAAAAAAAAAAAACATTTTCCAGACCTCAATCAATACCTATGGATGTGCAGAATTTCAGTGGGAATTTGGGCGTGCACTTAGACACATAAAAAAGGCTTGGCATGCATAAAGGATATATAGCATAATAGTTTACAATTGACAATATTAATATTAGACACAGCTCATTTGTATAAGCTTCCACCTTATATACAGCTTTGTAATGCTCTGAAGGATCTAACACCAATCTTTACACCAGACAACCATAACTGTGTGCTCCAGTTGCATTCCCAGCACAGAACACAAACACTCAGAGTTCACTTAAATGATAACTTCCCCCAGAGTAATTTTTACTTAACATCCCAATAACTAGCGCACCCATAACAGGTCCCCCATAGCTCAGGAGGCATCATACCTTACCAGTATTCGGGTGAAACTGGAGAAAGCTGTAATGTATGAGTCTCTAATGCACAAGCTGTCTGCACAAAGTTCAATCAGCACCTGGATTAGAATCTAACACTTGACCCTGGCAATGAGCAGTATACAATATTAATCTACTACTAGTTAAAAGCATGAGGTATGAAGTAAATATTACTTTTGTGTGCAGTTAGCATAGTGACTGGCTGTTGGAGTTCACTGGAGAGACAGTCACAGCAAATGTACGGGTGGCACTTGATATGCCGGCTGTCGGGATCCCGGCACTCGGCATACTGGCGCCGGAATCCCGACAGCCGGCATACGACAACTATTTTCCCTCTTGGGGTGTCCACAACACCCCTGGAGGGATCAAAATTAGCGTGGCCAGTGAACCCGTAATTGGCTCTTATGCGCTCGCCCCGCTGCCGGAATACCGTAGTACAATGATGGGCAGTAAGGAAATACTGTCTGTTGCTGGCATGAATAATATACCGCGTATACTAGCATGGGGGCAATATACTCTGTTCACTGCTGACATGAGACTTGTTAAGTGCTTGCAATCCTTTTTCAATACTCTGCGCCCTTAGTAAAGTTGGACAAGCTGTAACCATTGCTGGACAGGTTTCATCTTACGCACCAAGTTCTAAATAGCTTGCATGCTACTTTCCCACATTGTCATTCCCGCATAAAGACACACTTGGTGAAGGATGTGCCTTTTTTATAGTATTAAAAACAAAAACAAGATTTTGCAATTAACTATTCATTGATCCCTTGGCACTAGACAAGCAAATAGTCATGAACATTTGAACAGAGCCGTTTCTTGGTAATGTGATGCCAAATACACTGCTTGGAAATATATCCTCTGTTTCTGTTCTCCCCATGAAAAGAACCCTCAGCAGAACAGTATATTAGATATCATACATGCTACAATTGTTACTGGCAATGATGTCAGAAATAAACACTATGGGGCTGATGCTGCGTTAAACGTAGCTCTGTTTGTGATGGGAATCTGGTTTGTACAGTAGAGTCATAAGCATTTTAATTACATCTCCACTTACAACTGAAGAGGCAAACTGTGCTGTAATAGGGTGTTGTCACATAAGCGAAGGTCAGTGAGGGGGTGTCCATGCCACTGTTGGACATGAGCGATGACAGTACACCTGTTTCCAGGCTTATCTTTTGCACATAGTATGGTGTTGTTATCAGTGTGCACTGATGAAGACTAGCTGTAATACAAGTGTACTGATGCAGGCAGGGTACATCACAACGCTGTATATGGGCAAATATATCCATCTATTCCATGCATGCAGTTCAGGAGCAACATACTGTACAGTAGATCCACTTTCCACCCTACTTTGCATCAGGCCCCATATGTGGTACGTGAACAATCTAAATGATGCAGTCTAACCAATTAGTCTGAAATCAGATAACACATTTTAATAAACCTAGTAACTAGTAATGGAGACAAAATTAGAATATCCTATTTAGATGGTTTTGGGCAGACAATATACATGTAGCCGATACTGGAGGACAGGACTCAATGTGAGGCCCCTGACCCCACTGCCATTACTCCCAGATGCAGCTGGTCATGATTCTGAAATATGTGATTTACCATAAAATCAGGAGTTTCTGGGGACAGAGATAAGCAGCACAATACGTCATATTGGGGGTAATTCCAAGTTGATCGCAGCAGGATTTTTTTTAGCAGTTGGGCAAAACCATGTGCACTGCAGGGGAGGCAGATATAACATGTGCAGAGAGAGTTAGATTTGGGTGGGTTATTTTGTTTCTGTGCAGGGTAAATACTGGCTGCTTTATTTTTACACTGCAATTTAGATTGCAGATTGAACACACCACACCCAAATCTAACTCTTTCTGCACATGTTATATCTGCCTCCCCTGCAGTGCACATGGTTTTGCCCAATTGCTATCAAAAATCCTGCTGCGATCAACTTGGAATTACCCCCATTGTACATACAGCAGACATTGTCACCAGATGGTAAGAGTAAAGCTGCTGTATATGCCTTAAACTAAACTTTCCAAATAGTCTTTGTTAGCCACAAAAGTAATATGGAACCTGATTGTACCCACATCCCTGCTGTGACTGTATCTACACTATGACATGCAATTCATCTTTCAATAAGGAAATGTGGGAGAAAGCCCATTAATCCCTTTATGACAGACTTTCACCCTCATTGGTTATCACTGCCTTCAACTTTAATATTCTCTCTGAAAAAAGGTGTTAGATTTCCCCTAGTAAACCAGCAATGTACGTAATTACACCCGTGTGTGTTTTCTATAAGCCTGTCCAGAGTGGAAGAGGTTAACACCCTGAAGATATATGGTTTGTGTTTTCACTTACACCAGATTCTGACATTTTAATAATAGAAGAAAAAAAACAAGGAGAAGCTGAGGTTTTTCCAATGGCAGATCTTATAAATAACTACATGCACTCCAGGCGTTTGTGGCCTGCTCTTTCCACTTGAGTAATTGTGAATGATCAGACTTTCCAGACAAGGATTTCCAGAGTTGGCGGGATACAATGATTTATAGGGAAATAACAGCACGAGTAAACAAAGGCTCACAATAGGAGAAAGAATACTCTCTGCCATGGGGGAAGAAAGAGTTCCACTGTAACATCTCACAGTGTAGTCAGTATTCCCTACCTAATGATATTATGTCATTAACAATTTTTTTTAATTATATTTTGATAGGTATTGTGTGGACATAGGCCCTCATTCCGAGTTGTTCGCTCGCTGCTAATTTTAGCAGAATTGCTAATAGGCTAAAATCCGGCAGTTCTGCGCATGCGTATGCACAGCAGGGCGCACGTGCTAAGCAATTTTACACAAAACTATGCTATTTTACTCACGGGCGAACAAAGCTTTTCAATCGCTGTGCTGATCGTAGTGTGATTGACAGGAAGTGGGTGTTTCTGGCCGGAAACTGGCCGTTTTCAGGGAGTGTGCTAAAAAACGCAGGCGTGCCAGGTAAAAACGCAGGAGTGGCTGGAGAAACGGAGGAGTGGCTGGCCGGACGCAGGGCGTGTTTGTGACGTCAAACCAGGAACTAAACAGACTGAGGTGATCGCAATCTAGGAGTAGGTCTGGAGCTACTCAGAAACTGCAAGGAAATACTTAATAGCAGAATTGCTAATCTTTCGTTAGCAATTCTGCTATTAATAGCAGAATTGCTAATCTTTCGTTACCAATTCTGCTATGCTAAGATACACTCCCAGAGGGCGGCGGCCTAGCGTGTGCAATGCTGCTAAAAGTAGCTAGCGAGCGAACAACTCGGAATGAGGGCCATAGAGTACCTATGGGTCTGTATACTAACATTAAGTTGTGTGCTAATATTTATTTTAGTTATTGCATAAATTATAATGCAACTCTGCTCAAAAAAAATACATTGGCAGATGGAGGTAGGGTCTGATACCGCACATTATGCATGCCAATTATTAATATACTTGCTACTCATGTACACCTGACTTGTGCCCAGAATCTTCTTCTAGAGCACTTTCCCCAATGGAAAGTTTCACAGAACAACCAACCTTCTGTTAAAAATGTGGAGGAAATACTGTATATACACAGTTCTTCTATACTTGCCTTAATACATAAACCCTATAGCATGCAAACTGTAGCACATTTCAGTATATGTTTGTGTGGGTCTCATAGTCCCATACATGCAGTCTGAAAACTAGGCAGTATAATTACTAAAGTGCGGGTTTTAAAAGTGGATATGTTGCCCATAGCAACAAATTAGATTCTAGCTATTATTTTCTAGAAGGTGGTAGATCAGAGGTTCCCAACCATGGTCCTCAAGGCACACCAACAGACCAGGTTTTAAGGATATCCATCCTTGAGCATATGTGACTATGGGGAAGATGTACTAAGCAGTAAAAAGAGTGGAGAAGTGAGCCAGTAGAGACGTTACCCCTGGCAACCAATCAGCATTGAAGTATCATTTATAATTTGCATACTACAAAGTTATACAGAGCACCTAATTGGTTGCCATGGGCAACTTATCCACTGGCTCACTTCTCCACTTTTTTCACTGCATAGTACTCCTCCCCCTTAATTAGTGCCTCAGTTTTTTTATTTAACTATCTGTGTAGGGATATCACTAAAACCTGGACTGCTAGTGTAATACCCCACATCCTCCCTTCCAGCATATGGTTGTTATAAGGGGATAAGGGGACCCATATTTATATATTTTTTAACTTTCTGTCCGCTCCTCTCTCAAAAGTACCCATGCCACCAAGTTACCCCAATGCATGTAGTACCCCTCAAGCAGCCCATAGTAATGCTTGGGGCTGAACTTTCCTTGACCCTGTCAGCTCTGGACAGGGAAGTTTGGCACCACTGAACTCTAAGTGATTCTCCCCTGGCCAGCAACAGCAGTGCCTGGGAAATTTGGGCAGCAGTGATTGGGTCCTTGTGTTGTAGGGCAGAGTGGTCCAGGGGAGGGCTGTTGCTGGGGCCCCAGGAGCCAGTTACCGCTCAGGAGAGGGGAGGTCCTGGGGAGCAGAGACCTATATAGGAGGACCGCAGCATGGGAGAAGAGAGGAGGACCAGACTACATCCCTGGAAGGGTCAGGTATTGCCTTACAAGAAGAGAAGAGGACCATCCTTGGGGATCGAGGACCAGAGTGTCCGTTGTAGGTTGCCGCCGCCCAGCCGGAGGGGAAGACAATCTGCATGCTGGGACTGTCAGCAAGGACCAGAACTGCGGAGGAGGCTGTCCGAACCTGTGCCTGTCAGGGTGTCCACAGTGTGCCGTCTGGAGAAGAGCATGAGGACAGGAGACGCCTGGGACAAAGAGACTTTGGACTTCAACCTCAACGCAACCGGAGCCGGTGGTGAGAGACATAGACCACAGAGGACGAAGAGATGGGTGGAGCCTCAGATGACCCTAGCTGAGAAGACTTGCAGAGGACCCCTGGCTGGCTGTTCAGAGGGCAGCATAGACTGGAGGAAGAGAGCCCTTCGACGAGGAGAGGATGCCGCCGTTTCCAATACACAGTTCCCCAGACTTCGTAATTCTGGACAAAGGGGCGTAAACCCGGTGCGGTGCCCAGCATTCCGGGGCGGCACTGAAGACCAGGGAGCCAGATCGGATGTGGCAGAAGATCTGCGACTAGTGGCGAGCCCCTGGATACCAACATGTAGCTCTTCCACTGCTCACTCTGCCCCAGCGAGTTATTCAATGCTAATGTGTTTGTAAAGCCTAAAGATATGCTAAAGGGAATCTCACGCGTTCAAGGACCCTCATTCCGAGTTGATCACTCGCTAGCTACTTTTAGCAGCCGTGAAAACGCTTAGTTGCTGCCCACGGGGGAGTGTGTTTTCGCTTTGCAAGAGTGCGAACGCCTGTGCAGCTGAGCGGTACAAAAACAGTTTGTGCAAAACAAGACCAGCCCTGTAGTTACTTATCCTGTGCGATGATTGCTGCGACGAAGCTCCCGGAATTGACGTCAGACACCCGCCCTGCAAACACCTGGCCACGCCTGCGTTTTTCCAAACATTCCCAGAAAACGGTCAGTTGACACCCATAAAAGCCCTCGTCCTGTCAATCTCCTTGCGTTCGGCTGTGCGTGTGGAATAGTCGCTAGAAGCAGTGCAAAACAACAATGCTCTTTGTACCCGTACAACGCGCGTGCGCATTGCGGCTCACACGCATGCATAGTTTTGCCATTTTCTTAAATGATCGCTATGCAGCGAACAACAGCAGCTAGCAATCAACTCGGAATGAGGGCCAATGTTAATGTGGTTAATGCTCATGTGTGCTATTCAATGGTATCGTGGTTATGCAAAAGGCATTCTCTTATGCTGATAAATGATTTGCAAAGTGGTGTGTCTTAGCTAATGGTTATTGCAAAGTAGATAGCAAGGCTGACAGGTTAACGCAGTAGTTTGCTTATAGTCATTGGATGACTTGATGTAGAGTGTAACTGATACTCTGCTATTGCTGGTTCCCCGTTGACTGTGTATGCAAGCCTCAGCCAGCCATGTGCCTGCTTTCATTATCTCACGTCTGCTATTGCTGGTTCATTATTGACTGTGTATGCAAGCTACAGTCAGCCATGTACCTTCTTGAGTTAATTCACCTGCCTGCTACTCTGCTATTGCTGGTTCATCATTGACTATGTATGCAAGCTACAGTCAGCCGTGTACCTGCTCCAGTTAATTCACTGGTCTGCTACTCTGCAACTGCTGGTTCATATTGAGTGAGTTTACAAGGCATCAAGCCAGCCGTGAACCTGTTTCGGACATCTCACCCGTCGGCTATCCGTCTACTACCAACCCTGTGTTAAAGCTGTCAATCAGCTGATCAGTCATTTCGTCTATGTACAACCTATCTTCTGCTGCTAACTAGTAGCAAAGGTAGTGCAGAATTGGACTGCTGACATACTGGCTGCACTTGTTTCAATTGAATATTGTGTTCAGTAGTTATCTCCCTGTATACTGTAAACAAGTGTTCTATCTTAAATGACACCTGTATACACCTGATTGTTGCTATTTTCCTGTATGGTGTACTTACCTTTATAGCATTTGCTATCAAACAAATTCCTGTGTTTAATAAAATTTAGTTGTACCATTATTATGAGTTGTTCTGTTTCTCCGTAACAAGGGGAAGTAAACCACTTCCCTCTCTGTCACGGTGCGTGTAAAGTGGTGGTACCTTATATAGAACACTGGCAGCTACCGAACAACACACCGTGTACCTGGGCATTACATTAGTATGCCTTGAGGACCTTGACTTGGAAACACTGCTAGATAAATAATAAGTAGAATTTGATTGCTATGGGCAACATATTCACTTTTATAAACCCGTACTTTAGTAAATATACTCCAAGGTGTAGACTTTATACACATTCTGTTCAGTGGTGCAAATCATGGACAATCACAGCTAATCCCCATCGATGTGCAAAAGAGAGTGCAAAAACAACCCACTGCATAGATGCTACATTTTTATGAGAAAGGTCACAATAAAAGTAATTCATATATATTAATCAGTTTGCAATCAGATGAGAACCTGTTTATTGTAAAAATATGGGATGGAGCTGTATGAAGCTGCGTTTTTAGTCCTAGCCCTCAGGCCAGAACTGTTCCCTATTGCATTTTACTAATAACGTTCAGGATACAGGTCTGCTAACTTTTCGATATCAATATCGCAGTCAAACTACCTTCTAAAATTAATTACCCATGACAGTGGTTCTCAACCTACAGTAGGAGCTCCCCTAGGATTAAGGGATAATCAAATAATTTTCTGTAACAGCAGGGTGGGATATTCAGGTGATAATTAGACACATGGGAAAGCAGTGCCCTAGCCATCTCTATCCCCATATATCAGAGTAGGACCCTGATAATAAAATGAAAAAGCATTCCTGTAAAGTGAAGCCCATTTGGACTATAGTTTTGTAAATTTAAAAATTTTCATAAATTGTAATATAAGTGATATATATGCCCAAGTCTTCTTTTTTTATTGCACATTTATGGTCATTTATAAACAGCAGCACCAAAACTTATCTACTAGCAACTATATTCATGTATTATTTTGCACATGTTGGGGACCCAAATAATGAAAAGGTGCTGCCAAGCAGTACCCAAGTGGTAAATAATTGAGAACCATTGCCCCATGACTATGAGGTCTATTTACCAAGCCGTGGAAAGTATCAACCAATCAGCTCCTGTCATTCTTCACACACAGCCTGTAACATGGCAATTAGGAGTCGATTTCTTGGTACTATATCTCTCTCCAATCAGGAGCATATCAAGAGAGGAGGTCCGTGTGCAGCCTCAGTCCGGATGGGTCCCTTCCTCTCTAGCCGGCAACAAAGTAGTACAGGTTGAGTATCCCTTATCCAAAATGCTTGGGACCAGAGGTATTTTGGATATCGGGTTTTTCCGTATTTTGGAATAATTGCATACCATAATGAGATATCATGGTGATGGGACCTAAGTCTAAGCACAGAATGCATTTATGTTACATATACACCTTGTACATACAGCCTGAAGGTCATTTTAGCCAATATTTTTTGTAACTTTGTTCAATAAACAAAGTGTGTGTACATTCACACAATTCATTTAGGTTTCATATACACCTTATACACAGCCTGAAGGTCATTTAATACAATATTTTTAATACCTTTGTGTATTAAACAAAGTTTGTGTACAGTGAGCCATCAAAAAACAAAGTTTTCATTGTCTCAATCTCAGTCAAAAAAGTCCGTATTTCGGAATATTCCGTATTTCGGAATATTTGAATATGGGATACTCAACCTGTAGTAGAGTGTGAGCAGTGTTCATTTTAGCGGCGACAATTTTTACTAAAAGTATTTGTCGACTACAATTTATTTCTGGACTAAAATGGAAACTGAGATCCACTAACTATTAAATAAAACAAAGCAAAAAAAGTGACTAAGACTAAGGGGACATGAATTAAGCAGTTAAAAGAGTGAAGAAGTGAGCCAGTAGAGAAGATGCCCATGGCAACCAATCAGCTGCTCTGTATAATTTTATAGTATGCAAATTATAAATGTTACTTCAGTGTTGATTGGTTGCCATGGGCAACTTCTCCACTGGTTCACTTCTCCACTCTTTTCATTGCTTAGTACATATTCCCCTAAAACTGAATTTAAAATCCTTGTCAAAATTAACACTGGAAGTAGGTTTTTACATTTTTAAAGAACAATTATGTATTCTAGATATTTGCAGAAAATAAACATGATCTGCTGTGAAGGAAATAGGATTGCGTATTACACTTATTTGTTCTTATGTGTACTAAAGGCATTAATTTGTATATAAATTATGTTGAAGTACTACGGTAAGTAACATTCTCCGCCTATTGAGCCTAGATTACTAAACACACAGTTAAAGGTATGCAAACTTTAAGGGAATTTTAGAGAAATGTTCTTAAGCAAAATCCATTACAGTATTACTAAACGGTTATCAAAAGTTATGACTAAAAATAGACTAAATGGGGGCGTGGCTTGGACGGGACCGGGAGTGGCTGGATCTCCGTGGAGCTCCGTGCTCAGGAGAATCTTTTACCATCTAATCCTTACTCCACCCAGCCTGTCCTGCCTTACACACCATCTGCAGCCTCCCTAGCCACCGCTGATTCGCTCCGAGGAGTGAGGGAAGCACCCGCCGCTGTGGGAACGCGCACTGGGGCCTGCTCGGCACTCTGGACCGTGGCCTGGAGTTTGGCGCCGCTATTTATTACTGAAAGCTGAACTTTATGGTATACATTATGTTTTCTGTAACTTGTATGCACCCACATCCTATGATAGGAAATTCTTTACTGCTATTGTTAACCTATTATATCCTCATTTAGATTCCCCATTAATTCTAGGTGGCGATTTAAATATGGTTATAGATCCTTATATGGATAGACGATCTAATGCTCCCTTGCCTTACCCGTCCCGCAAGTTTGGAATCCCCTATCTGATTCATGCATTGCATTTGGTTGATATCTGACGGGTTCACCACCCTATAGATAAAGATTTTACCTATCATTCAGCTCCCCATACTATGTACTCCAGAATCGACTATTTGCTGCCGGCTTTCGGAACTGGCAGTTCACATAGATAGCTCTGGTATAGAAACTCTAGGATTGACGGACCCCGCTATTATCTGGTTTACTTTGTCCCCTATGTACCCTCTGGTGGATATAAGCTACTTTGTCCCCTATGGTACCCTCTGGTGGATATGAGCTTGGCGTTTTCCTTCCTCCCTAGCATCCTCTTCTCCATTTAAAGACATGCTCCAGTAAGCCTGGAACGATTTTATGCTCGCCAACTCCTCTGTATTGGCAAACTGCCAAAGCGGTTCTCCATGGCCGAATACTGTCCTATGCCTCCCACCATAACAAACATAAACAATCCTTGATTCTTGACTCTCAAACCGCTCTAACACAGGCTTATCGAGACTTGAGACAAACGCTCTCCCCTGCTCATAGAGCACACTGGGCGGGATGTACTAAGCGGAAAATGCGATAAATCCTCTGTTTACCGCATTTTCGTGATGTACCATCCCCCGGCCGGCAGGTCAGCGCCGCGGCGGGGTTTGCCAGCTTTAGCTGGCGATAGTCCATAGAAGCCTATGGGCTTCTCTCCGCGGCGCTGTGTGAGGGATCCGATCGGATCCCTCCCAGCATGCTTTGCGGTCACCCTGCGCATGCGCAGACTGACTCCTGGGGCCGAATCCCGGAAGTCAGGCTGCCGCTGTGCATCGCGGAGGACAGCTCTTATCGGAAGAGCTGTCCTCCGCAATGCTGATCGCATATGTAAGTACATATGTGATCAGCATCGTGGCGGAGGGCGGCGATGGGCGGTGATGTACATTAGTACATCCCGCCCACTATGTTGAATCTGAAGTTGTTTTTGATAAATGAATGCAGCAGGTGGGGGATGCGAGAGTTAGGGCCAATAAATTCTTATTCCATAAATACGGCAACAAAAATAGTAAATTGCTTTCTAATCTCTTACAGACTTCCACGGGTATATCACACTCAACAGGGCAATCCATTATCAAAATTTTACATTCATTTTACTCCGACTTATATGCTAAAGGCCCAATTGATACTGATAACAAACATATATTTTGGAATAAAATTTCTCTTCCCTCATTGTCAGCATCTCAATCAGAGGCTTTGACTATCCCAATTTCTGAAACTGAGGTGATTTCGGCCTTTAAAGGCCTTAAACTCGGTAAATCTCCAGGTCCGGATGGATACACTGGGGAATTCTATAGAATCCTACAATTGTCACTCTCCCTTCCCTTTGTTTGGAGCCACAATGCGGTTACCAACATCAGGAAGGTTCTGGCAGTCCTCCAACATTTAGATGATATACATGTTAATGATCTCCATCTTCTATTATTGCTTGACGCTGAGAAAGCGTTTGACCTTGTAGTTTGGGATCACCTCTATGAGACACTTAATTCGGATGCTTAACTCTGCCTCTACCTCCAGGGTCCCGGCTAACAAATTTATTTCGGAACCTATATATGTTCAAAGAGGTACTAGACAAGGCTGCTCCCTCTCGCCTCTCCTATTTGCACTTGCCCTGGAGGCCTTGGCTGTAGCTCTATGAGCGAACCCTTTATTTACAGGTATTAAGCTGGGTAGAGCGGATCTTAAATTATCACTGTTCACAGATGATATGTTATTATTTGTGTCCCAGCCCTCCATTTCTATCCCAGCTACTTACTTGAGATTTCGACTTTCAGCTCTTTTGCAGGTTATAAAATAAACACGGTGAAGTCGGAGATAATTCCTTTGACTAGACCACGTTTTATCCTCCTGCCCGGTCCTCTCCTCATTTCCTATAGTTTCATCACAATTGAAATATCTAGGTATATTTATTACCCCTCACATTCAGCATACATACTCCACTAATTTTCCTCACATAATCACACACATAACCCAAATTATAAAAAACTGGATGCCGTTACCCTTATCACTAATGGGAAGGGTGACTGTCATAAAGAGTGTGCTCTTTCCGAAATTGTCTTTTCTACTCCAAATGTTGCCTTTCTTTTTAACCAAATCGGATCTAATCAGATGCACTACTATGTTTCAGAAATTTATATGGAACAATAAGAAACTGAGAATAGCTAGAGCTAGATTGTTCCTGCCTAAAGAGAAGTGTGGACTTGGCCTCCCTGATATCTCTCTTTTTTTCTTGCGCAGCCGCATTCAGATATATCACTGATTGGTGTCTACACCGCTCCCAATTTACTAATCTATCCTTGGAGGAAGCACTGTTTAACCCTTATTTCCCGAATGCATTGCTGCACTTACCGCGGAACAAATTGGCTGCAGGGGTCCTGCATAATATTTTATTTAAGGATACCTATAGAGCGTGGTCTGTCATTCACAAGCGTCTGGGTACGAATCCACATCTGACAAAATATATGCCTTTATGGGGTAATCCAGACTTTCCGCCCTCCCTCATATCACCACACCTCCAGTCCTGGAAGGCTAAAGGTATAGCATCAATTTGCGATGTTTTTAATCCAGGGGATGACCTATTTACGTTTCAGCACCTTAAAGAGAAGTATGATATCCCTAATTCTCAGTTTTTTTCTATTTTTACAAGTCAGACATTATGTGAACAGTAAGTAGTTTTCTGGTACCTATGATTCTTTTATGGATTCTCTTAACCCATCCACTTTATCCTCCCTTTTCACTTTAATGTCCCCAAGTTCATTTAAGATAAGGTTTCTTTATAATGACTTAATGATTTCTTCTCCTCATGGACCATGGCAGTCTGTTTGGAAAACATGGTCTCGCGATTTCCCAGATTTTATTAACCCAGAGTGTATTATGAAACAATTTTCTTATGTTAACAAATGGTTGGGCTCGGCTCAATTACAAGAAATACATTTCAAGTTTCTCAACAGGGCATACATTTCTCAGGCACAAAGGAGTCATATGGCCCCTGACCTGCTGAGTACTTGCCCAAAATGTAATGCCTCAGTTGCCAATTTTTTACATAATGTCTGGACATGCACTAAGGTTAAAAGGTTCTGGTATAAAATTCATGATTTTCTCCAACAGATTACTAAAGTTAGACTGCCATTCTCTTGGGAACCTTTTTTTTAATAGTTGATTTTTCGGGTTGGGTACCTTCCTTCTTGCATAGATCTATTTTTCCCTTTCTGACTGTACTGGTTACATTAGCTTAAAAACTCATACTATCCTTTTGGATCTCCAAATCTATACCTACAATAACACTATTGAAGGCTGAACTTCTTAATTTCCTTTATTATGACTGAAAAACGGCTATGACCAATATTGAGAAAGGAGTGGAGACGTTTTACAAAAAATTTAGTTTTTATTTAGAATTTCTGCCACACACATTATGCAAATTTTTGATAATACTACCTGGTCGCTTAAATGTAGATTGTCTTAGATTTTTACCAACTCTATATAGCTCTGGAATTTTTGTTTTTTCCTTCACCAACATATCTGGGAATGCCCTGCAGTCAGAGGCGGATTGGCCATAGGGTTTACAGGGAAGATCCCCGGTGGGCTGACGCACACGTTGGGCCTGTTTAGTTTGAGGACATGTGGTCCTTTTTATAGACATAATGAATAAGATGCAAAATAATTTGCATATATGAAAATGACTTTGTCACTTAGCCTGTGATTGCAGATGATCCTGTGTATGCTCTGTCTGACTGCTTGGCTGACATATAAGATTGAGTGAATAGTGATTGGGATACAGTTGGTGTAATAAGCAAGAAAATATCTTTCTAAAGAATGATATAGTTTCCTAAATTCTGAAGGTGTATCATATAATGTGCTCATAATATGTAATTTTATTTCTTTTTAACATTCCCCTTGATGCTGGACATGCCCACTATCTGGAAAGTCTTGGGGGGAGGGTGCTGCTGCCATGGCCCATGGCTAGACCTTACACCTCTGGTGCTGCCCATGTGGGGCCACTAATACAAATTTTTCCAGGGCCACTTTTTGTTCCCAATCCGCACCTGCCTGCAGTACAACTTATTTTAGGACAATGTGTGTCGCCTTTGGAATATGTTGAGTTGACGCCACCAAGTTGCAATGGCCCCTATCCTCTCCCTTCTCTCCCTTATATCTGGTTGTTTTTTCTCCTTACTGTCTTCTTTTCTTTCTTTTCTCTTTTTCTTCTTTTCTTTCTTTTTCTTTTCTTTCTATACTATCCTTAATAAAAACAAAAAATGGCATTCTGTTGTGTTTAAAGGTATCTATAGACTGCTATATTCACTCATTTAATACTCGAAACAACTTTTGTTTTTTTTCTGATGTATTTTTTTTCTGATATATTGAAGAGTGTAACTGATCTAGGTGGAACATTTTCTCTGTGTACTTCTTGTTATCTCCTCGGTACCTTTCCATAATTGCAGTGTTCTGTTTGATATCTTGAGTCTGAATACTTCAATAACATTTTTTTTTTTAAAAACAGACTAAATGGTAAACAGATCCACTGACTAAATCTTGACTTTAGCAAAAGACAAAAAAAAAGCTAAAGTCTAAAATGTGACTTTAAACCAACTACAATTTTTAGTTAGTGAATAAGACTAAAGCAAAATTGAAAATCTTTGTAAAAATTAACAGGGGCTCAGACTCTAGTGCGCATGTGCAGATCTCCGGAAAAATGGAGTTGGCGGCAATATTCCCGGTGAAGTCCCTCCTGTGCATGCGCAAAACACTGGGAAAATGGTCGCTGTGCCATTTTCCAGGTGACTTACGGACAGCTGCTGCCACCGATAGAGGACTCGGAGAGGTAAGTATTTAAGAAATGGGTATGTGGTGTGGGCCTCCCTGGACCATGGGGCGTGTGCACCGCACACACTACACCCATTATAGATATGCCACGGTCTCCAAGGCTTAGAACATAGATCCCTTAGAGCTCTGATGGGGAACCGTCGGCCCTCCAGCTGTTGTTGAACTACACAACCCAGCATGTCTTGCAATAGTTTTAGCATGTCCAAACAGCAAAACTGTAGCAGGGCATGCTGGAATGTGTAGTTCAACAATAGCTGGAGGGCCAAAGGTTCCCCACCACTGCCTTAGAGTAATATATTTTTACCCTGCAGGACTGTAATAAAATAATAGATCTACAGAATATTGCAGGTTTGTGCATCAATTGACTATTCCAACTCCAAAATTGTAACCATTCAATGAGGATATAATTTTTTAAAATACATTTATTAAATATATTTTATTTATTAACAGGAAACTCACATAATGTATTGGAGCAGGACTGGTGAGCCAGAAAAGGGATCAGTACTAAATCCTGCTGGACGGGATCCCGGCGGTCGAAATACCGACGCCAGAATCCCGACCACACAATCCCGACAGGAATGGCGAGCGGAACGCAGCCCCTTGCGGGCTCGCTTCGCTCGCCATGCTGCGGGCGCGGTGCCTCGCCATGCTGCGGGCACGGTGCCTCGCTACGCTCGGCACACTATTAAATTCACCCTCTGTGGGTGTCGTGGACACCCACGGAGGGAGAATATGTCGAGATTGTGCCGGTTGGGATTCCGGCGTCGGTATTTCGACCGCCAGGATTCCATCAGGCGGGATCTTGACCGCATCGCCCAGAAACATGTAACAGCAATTATACAGTGTACTATGTAACTTTTTAAGGTCTACAATTTATATAATTTGAATCAGCAGATAAATATAAAAGTCTTAAAAACAAAATCATGAAAGGGCACTTAGCATGAATTTTTACAGGTCATAAAGAATTGCCAGAATTAATCCCCACAGATCGCTTTTATACAGTGGCAGACTGGAAGTCCATGGTTCTCCTGCTAAAGACTGCATGGTGTCTATCTGCAATACAATCCTGATCCTTGTGCATGTGCTCACTCACATTGCAGCTTCCTCTCATTGGTGGTCATACCGACCCGTTCGCACGCTGCTGTTTTTCGCAGCGGTGAGAACAGGTCGGTTCTGCGCATGCGCGGCGGCCACAGTGCGCAGGCGCATCGTTGCCCAGCAAGCAACGACAAGAACGAAAAAAGCGATCGCTACCGCAATCGCATGAAGATTGACAGCAGGAAGGCGTTCCGGGGCGGCAACTCACCATTTTCTGAGAGTGGTGAGTCCAACGCAGGCGTGTCCAGGCGTTTGCAGGGTGGGTGTCTGACATCAATTCCGGGACCGAACAGGCTGAAGATATCGCAGCGGGTGAGTAACTTGAAAGCTACTCAGAAACTGCACAAAATGTTTTTGCATAGCACGGCTGCACAAGCGTTCACAGCCTTGTTAAACAAACAAACAAGCCCTCCCCCATAGGCGGCGTCTGGTTGATCGGAATGACCCCCTTGTTCACGTGTATGCTGTTTTTGCCACTTGAGTCCAACCAGGAGAAATCAAGGTTCCCTGTAAACCAATCCAAAATATCTGACCCAAAAAAGTTCTCAGTATGCCCCTACACCCTCCTTCTAATCAGGATTTATTAAAGTAATCATCTGTAGATATATGGGAACTGTGCGGTAGGGTTTTGCACTGCCCACTGCTTCAGTATACAACCTTGTACTGTTTGTAGCTCACCTGTACTATACAACTCTTCTTTGATCCAGAACCACATTGCGAGTCCTTTATTGCTTGAAGGCAAATATTCCTCAATAGTCAGTCATTAATCTTTTGACTATACATTCAGGTAAGGCATCACATTAATAAGTACCAGCTTGACAGGGTGCATAGTAACCCATTTATTTGCTCGAGGGGATTAATTCAAGCCTAAATACACAAAGTGGTCATCAATTATCCAGTATGTTCCCAGCAAAGACAACTCCCAGTAGTGAATGGATATAATATCGTGACGTAACCTTTAACCTAAATAACTAGGAAATATGAGCTTTGCCCTTCTTTTCAGCCACAAAAAGAGCAACAATGTACACTGCTCAAAAAAATAAAGGGAACACTTAAACAACACAATGTAACGCCAAGTCAATCACACTTCTGTGAAATCAAACTGTCCACTTAGGAAGCAACACTGATTGACAATCAATTTCACATGCTGTTGTGCAAATGGAATAGACAACAGGTGGAAATTATAGGCAATTAGCAAGACACCCCCAATAAAGGAGTTGTTCTGCAGGTGGTGACCACAGACCACTTCTCAGCTCCTATGCTTTCTGGCTGATGTTTTGGTCACTTTTGAAAGCTGGCGGTGCTTTCACTCTAGTGGTAGCATGAGACGGAGTCTACAACACACACAAGTGGCTCAGGTAGTGCTGCTCATCCAGGATGGCACATCAATGCGAGCTGTGGCAAGGTGGTTTGCTGTGTCTGTCAGCGTAGTGTCCAGAGCATGGAGGCGCTACCAGGAGACAGGCCAGTACATCAGGAGACATGGAGGAGGCCGTAGGAGGGCAACAACCCAGCAGCAGGACCGCTACCTCCGCCTTTGTGCAAGGAGGAACAGGAGGAGCACTGCCAGAGCCCTGCAAAATGACCTCCAGCAAGCCACAAATGTGCATGTGTCTACTCAAACGATCAGAAACAACTTCATGAGGTTGGTATGAGGGCCCGATGTCCACAGGTGGGGGTTGTGCTTACAGCCCAACACCGTGCAGGACGTTTGGCATTTGCCAGAGAACTCCAAGATTGGCAAATTCGCCACTGGCGCCCTGTGCTCTTCACAGATGAAAGCAGGTTCTCACTGAGCACATGTGACAGACGTGACAGAGTCTGGAGACGCCAAGGAGAACGATCTGCTGCCTGCAACATCCGAGAGCATGACCGGTTTGGCAGTGGGTCAGTAATGGTGTGGGGTGGCATTTCTTTGGGTGCCGCACAGCCCTCCATGTGCTCGCCAGAGGTAGCCTGACTGCCATTAGGTACCGAGATGAGATCCTCAGACCCTTTGTGAGACCATATGCTGGTGCGGTTGGCCCTGGGTTCCTCCTAATGCAAGACAATGCTAGACCTCATGTGGCTGGAGTGTGTCAGCAGTTCCTGCAAGATGAAAACATTGATGCTATGGACTGGCCCGCCCGTTCCCCAGACCTGAATCCAATTGAGCACATCTGGGACATCATGTCTCACTCCATCCACCAACGCCACGTTGCACCACAGACTGTCCAGGAGTTGGCGGATGCTTTAGTCCAGGTCTTGGAGGAGATCCCTCAGGAGACCATCCGCCACCTCATCAGGAGCATGCCCAGGCATTGTAGGGAGGTCATACAGGCATGTGGAGGCCACACACACTACTGAGCCTCATTTTGACTTGTTTTAAGGACATTACATCAAAGTTGGATCAGCCTATAGTGTGTTTTTCCACTTTAATTTTGAGTGTGACTCCAAATCCAGACCTCCATGGGTTAATAAATTTGATTTCCATTGATAATTTTTGTGTGATTTTGTTGTCAGCACATTCAACTATGTAAAGAACAAAGTATTTAATAAGAATATTTTATTCATTCAGATCTAGGATGTGTTATTTTAGTGTTCCCTTTATTTTTTTGAGCAGTTACAGCAATCACATTACAGGTCACATTTGTAGTCATTTTGATCATGCTGATTGTTCTATGTGGTAAATACAGATAGTGAATTATGTCTATTTCAGAGTGAAACCAGCTCTGGTTAAAAATGTCTGTCCTAGACTGGTACCAAGGTTGATATAACCTGAGAGATGCTACATTTAAGACTTGCTCACATATAGTACATGTGTTAGGAAACTGGGTCAATCACAAACACTAATCCAGCATAATTTAGACGTTTCAGTGATGCATCTTTAACAATTTGCACACGTTTTAATGTATTATAATGTATAACACATATAATGTATTATAGCCCTGTGGTATTGCATAGTGGAACCAAAAAAAGGGTATGTGAGCCTTGTGTGTGAACATCTTCTGTGACATCAAGGAGAACTGTATTTCTGCTGAACATCTCTTTGCAACAATATCCCCAAGCACCATCTGTAAAAGGGAAAATACTTTTTAAAGACTTTTTGAGCAATAAACATCTTGCTTTTAAGATGACTGTATCTGTATCATGCAACCAACAGAATAGTGCAAAACGACATTCCAATCTCCGGCTGTTCTGGATTGTGCCCAGTGTATCCAAGCTCAAACCCTATGCCGGCTACAATGCAGAGACTGGACCATGGTGAGGGACCAGTGGGAATCAGCCAACACCAATTAAGAGATATGGCAGCAGCGTGTCCATAAATACCCAGAAGTAGGTGGGTTCAGGTGCCGATGGTAGGAGCCTGAGTGAAAGTAAGCAGTTACAGTACATATGAAGGGATATATGATTGAAATGATACATTAATATTAATACAGCAGATAGGTAGCAAGAGACTTCCTTTCCTCTTTTTTCTTGTCTATCACCAGTTTTGTCTCGGGTAGAACTCCGGACAACCTACTGACCTCAATGCAATTTTGACGGTTATTAATCCGGGTTATTTTCAGTAGAATTTTAGCATTTATTCAACTATTGCAGAGGTTCATCCTTTTCCATTTTCCTTTGAATTATGGAAGTAAGCAGTTCCAAGGGCCGACATAGGAGCTTGGTAGTCGCAGTATTACCCATCCACAACACAGTTGGTGGAGTCAGTAACATGCGGTTACTGACGGTAAGTGGAAAGCCACTAATATCCCAAATCCAGTGGGATCAAACAAATCTATGATCGCCTGGCACGGCGAGGTGCATCCAGTAACAGATCTTATTGAGGCTCTCCACATTTATCCAAAGCGCACATTTGATTTTAAACATAATTTCAGCATTACAGCAGTGTTAAACGAAGGAAAACAGAAAAACATTCTAACAACAATCAGCAATACATACGGACTGCTGTGAGCTCCCTAACTCTTCACAACAAATACCTGCTGTCTGTATAACCTGGACACTCAACACTAAACTACCTGTTTGGACAATGCAAGAGCTTACCACCTCACTTGCAGCTATTTGAGTTGGCTTTCAGTTTTTCATAAACATCTGAATCCATATCTATACCAATGTCATTTTGCCTTTATGTACTTGAAAGTCCTGTCTGAATTACCTTTTCTTTTTGCCTACCCTCACATCCTCTCACTTTTAACAGTCTACTTAAAAATTCTATTTCTGCACCAATAAAATCTCCACTTAACCTTTTCATCTCCAACTCCCTAAATCTCCTAGCCATTAATGAAACCACAATTTCCCCCTCTGACACTATGGGCCTCATTCAGAGTTGTTCGCTCATTGCCGATTTTCTCTATATTGCGATTAGTCGCTTACTGCGCATGCGCATGGTTCGCAGAGCGCATGCGCTTAGTTATTTTACTCAAAAGTTAGGTATTTTACTCATGGCATTACGAGGATTTTTCTTAGTTCTCGTGATCGGAGTGTGATTGACAGGAAGTGGGTGTTTCTGGGCGGAAACTGGCCGTTTTATGGGTGTGTGTGAAAAAACGCTGCCGTTTCTGTGAAAAACGCGGGAGTGGCTGGAGAAACGGGGGAGTGCCTGGGCGAACGCTGGGTGTGTTTGTGACGTCAAACCAGGAACGAAACTGACTGAACTGATCGCAGTGGCAGAGTAAGTGTCGAGCTACTCAGAAACTGCTAAGAAATTTCTATTCGCAATTCTGCTAAGCTAAGATACACTCCCAGAGGGCGGCGGCTTAGCGTGTGCAATGCTGCTAAAAGCAGCTAGCGAGCGAACAACTCGGAATGAGGGCCTATGTCTCCCCAGGAGGACTCTCATTTTCACACAACCCTGGCCTGGTGGTCACCGTGGTGGTGGTGGTGGTGGTGCTGGGTTCCTCCTATCCTCCAGTCACTCCTATCAACTCATATCCTCCGTGCCATCCTTCTCTACAGTTGAGGTTCATGATATGCGCCTCTTCCATCTTCGAGTAGCTTTTTTTTTTACCATCCAACTAGCTCTCCCTTCAAATTCATTGACAAATTTGCTTCTTGGCTCCCTCACTTCTCTCTTAAGATCTTCCCTCCAAAATCATAGGTGACTTCAACATCCCAATCAATATCCCCACAGAATCCTCAGTCTCTAAACTCCTCACCCTCACATCATCATTTGGTCTCTCCCAATGAACCTCCTCACCCTCCCATGTGAGTAGGCACTTGATCTGGTCTTCACTCATTGTTGTGCTATTTCTGTTTACTACAAACCCACAATCCCCCTCTCTGACCATCACCTGTCCTCTTTTAATGTGTCCCTCGCTGCTTCTCCACCGTCTTCTAAGGCTACTATCACTAAGCATAATATTGAGGCAAATCAACACTGTTTCTTTATCCTCCCTGCCCGACTCACTTCTATCCCCTATTCTCTCTCTCTTGCCCTGAACAAACAACTTCCCTATACAGTGCATCCCTTACTTCTGCTCTTGACTCTGTTGCTCTGGTAATCACTATTCACCCTTGCAGGTCAACACTTTAACCACGGCATTCCAAATACACCAGATATCTGCAAAAGTGCACATGAACTGCTGAGCGACAGTGGGTGAAATCACACTTTAAGCAGACTTCCTCTATTTCAGTTTTATACGCTCATCCCTCAGTGCTGCCCTTTCTTTCAAAAACCTCATCTCCTCACAGACCTCAAATTCTCAGCATTTCTTTGTCAATTTCAACTACCTCCCCTCCTCGCTCTCTGCATCGCATTCCCTCCTTTCACAGACCACCCCTCTCCATCTACTTTACCAACTCGGACTCTTTCCCCTGTATCTGGAATTGAAGCTATGACCCTCATCTAGTCCCCCCTTCCACCTTTTCACTTGATCCTTTCCCCTACCAACTTCTTTGCTACCTTGCTCCTTCTGCCTGTTACCATCTTGCCCACCTCCTTAATCTTTATCATCAGGTATTGCCCACTCCACCTTCAAGCATGCCTTTGTCTCTCTGGCTCTTAAAAAAACTACCCTTGCACTCTCTCAAATGACCAACCCATCTTCTCCTTCCTTTGGTCTCCAAACTCAAGTGTATTGTCTACAACCACCTTACCATCTTTCTTTCCTCCCACGCCCTGCTTGACCCATTTCAGTCAGGCTTCCGTGATCTCCACTCCACTGAAACTGCCCTTATGAAAGTCAGCAATTACCTCCTTGCTGTCAAATCCAAGGGCCACTACTCTCTGCTCATTCTCCCAACCTCTGTTGTTTTCGACACTGTGAAACAGAAAGATAAGCCTTCTGCAAATTCTTCACCCACTTGGCATGGGTGATACTGCCCCCTTCTTGCTGTCCTTCTACCTCTCTGACCATTCAACCTCTGTCTCCTCCCATGATTTCCCTTCCCACCCACTTCCACTAACAGATGGTGTCCTCCAAGTTTCTGTTCTTGGGCCTCTCCTATTTTACATCCTCTTTAAATGAGCTCATCAGCTCTTCTTTTTTTAATCATATACATTTTTATTTTGATAGAGAATCAAACAAGTCAGCTGAAAAGAGCGCGGTAAATATATAAACAATAAGCAGGTGGCCGGAAGGCCGGTATGAATACAGATACAAAAAGTTTCTCTAGTAAAAAGGAAAAAGCAATGGGTGTGGTAATCGTTGTGTAAAGAAACAGGAGACATATGTAGTGAGACGTTTTCGGGGGGTAGAAAGATGTAGGAACAGAAAGAGTCGTGGGGTCGTGTTTTTCCGAGCTGTGGTGGAGGTAGTAAGTAGCGAAGTGGGTAGGAAAAGTATGTGGGAAGTGAGGATCAGAAAAGAGAGATCAAGTGATATAGAAGAAGGAAGAAAATAAAGGGGAAGGAGAAATTCTCAGAAGAGTCGGGGGTCTGAGGAGAAGAGAGAAAAGAAAGAAAAGAAAAAAAGAGAGGGGGGGGTATAGGGGAAGGGGTAACAATCGTAGAATGGAGTCCATAATTAGTTTAAACCAGGGAGGGGGTGGTCATGATATCTGTACCAGGGGAGCCAGATGGAGTGGAATTTTTGTACTGTGTTTTGACGGAGACTGGTAATATACTCCATATTTGTGACAAACCAGATTCTATTCGTAAGTGCTTGGCGGTTGGGAGCTTCGGGGTTCTTCCAATTTCGCGCTATTTGATATTTGGCTGCGCAGGAGATAGAGGGTCAGGCTTTTCGAGTATTTGGAAATGTAAATCGGGTGGTGCGCAAAGGAGGAGGTTCGCGGGTGAAAGAGGAGCTGGCAAATCAATTAATCGGGAGAGTAGCCTGCGGCCCATCGCCCAATACTGAACAATTACCGGGCAGGTCCACCAAACATGATAAAAACGTGTGCCTACTTGACCGCAGTTCCGCCAGCAAAGGTCGGAGGTGTCAGGATAGATCCTATGCAACCGATCTGGTACCAGATACCATCTTGTGTATATTTTGTATGAATTTTCACGGATGGCCACGCTGATGGAGCAGTGTGAGATCGTAGTGCGGATTGTGTCCCAACCTTCCTCCCCGAGGTGATACCCTAAATCCGCTTCCCACGCTAGCTCGTGTGGTTCGAGAGGGGGAGGTTCAGGATTGAGGGTGGCTTTGTAGAGAAGAGAGATAGTGCCCCTATCAGTAGAGTTATAAATGCAGAGTCTCTCGAAAGGTGAGGGGACCGATAGGGGGAATGGTAAATGTAAAGAAAGGAAGTGGCGGATTTGTAGAGATTGATAAAATAGAGAGTGGGGTAGATCGTATGTAGTTTGTAAGTCAGAGAATGATTTAATGGAGTGCGTCCCTGTGAAATGGTGGATTCTAGTAACACCTGCCAAGATCCAAGGGCGGGCCATTCCTCGAGAAAGCCCCGGGGGAAATGCTGGGTTGCTCCAGATGGGAGTCCAAGGGGAGGGGTGGGTAGACAATTTTAACTTTTTGTTCAGGTTTCGCCAGTGTGTAAGTGTCAATTCTATTGTGGGTGAGATGCAGTGGTGTGGGGAGCGTTGTTTTCCAGGGAGCCAAGGCAGGTATGAGACCGATGGGACTCCCGAAAGATCACTCTCCAGGTCAACCCATCTTTTAGTATGCTTCGGGGCATGCAAGGCAACCATTTGGCTCAACCTGGTCGCATCATAATAACGTTGAAGGATGGGGAGGCCCAGACCGCCGTGCCGAGAGTGTTTAGCTAAGATATCCCGCCGGATTCTAGGCTTTTTATGGCTCCAAATGAATTTGCACAAGGAAGATTGGAGAGTATTAAGAGTCTGGGAGGGGATCGGAATTGGAAGCGTCTGGAACAAGTACAGAAGTTTGGGGAGAGCATTCATTTTTATAGCGTTAATGCGCCCTACCCAAGAGAGAAAGTAAGATTCCCATTGGTGGATGTCATTAAGGATTGATGTGATGAGTGGGGGATAATTAGCCCTGTAAAGAGAACTGTAGGATTTAGTGATGGAGACCCCTAAATACCTAAGAGAGTGTCTGCGCCAGGAAAAGTTAAAATTATTTTGTAATTGAGACTTAATTAGTTTGGGAATGTGTAAGGAGAGGGCTTCAGATTTTGTCTGGTTAATTTTGTATCCCGTGAGGTTGCCATATATGGATAGTTCTCGGAAGAGGTTCAGGAGGGAAATAGTCGGGATCGTGAGAGTCAGAAGGATATCATCGGCGAAGAGGGAGATGGTGTATTGGATTTGGTTGACACAGACTCCAGAGATGTCAGGATTGGCCCGAATGCGGTTTGCAAGGGGTTCAATGACAAGTGCGAAGATGAGGGGTGATAGTGGGCACCCCTGGCGGGTTCCGTTCGAAATTTGGAAAGGGTCCAATAGTAGGCCGTTGGTGTGGACCGATGCTGATGGATTCTGGTATAAGGCCTTTATGGCCTGAAGAAATTTACCCTAAAGTCCAAAACGTTGTAAAGACTGCTGCATGAAGGGCCATGAGACCCTGTCGAAGGCCTTCTCTGCGTCCAGGGCAAGAGTCAGGGATGGGATCTTGTGAAGATTAATGTGGTGAATGATATCCACAACACACCTAGCATTGTCAAGTGCCTGTCTGGAGGGGACAAAGCCCACCTGATCGGGATGTATGAGCGAGCGAAGACTAGGATTAAGTCTATTAGCCAGTACTTTGGCAAAGATTTTCAGATCAGAGTTCAGAAGTGATATGGGCCGGTAGTAAGAAAGAAGCTGGGGATCTTTATTGGGTTTTGGAAGCACCGTAATGACAGCCGTAGTAGTGTGGGGGTGGAAGGGAGACCCATCTAGAATAAGATTAAATACTGTCGTGAGGTGAGGTAGTAGTGCGGGTTGAAAAGTCTTATAATAAGACATCGGATAGCCATCCGGACCTGGGGCCTTAGATGGTTTCTGGCTCTTGATAGCGAGGCTTATTTCTTCAGGGGTAATAGGTCCATCTAGGTCCGAAGAGGCATTTGGGTCGATACGGGGCAGATCGAAGGACGTTAAGTAGTCAGAAATCGTGGGGTGAGTCGGGTCCAAAGAGGGTAAGGTGTCAGGCAAGTTATAGATTCGCTTGTAATAAGTCTGAAAAAGAGAGTTAATAGTCTTTGGGTTATATTGAAGAGAGCCATTCTCGTCTTTAATAGCCGGGATAGCAGTGCGCGCCTTCCGGGCTCTCAATCTGCTGGCCAGTAGCGAATCGGCTTTGTTGCTTTTCTCATAGAATTTTTGTTTCAGCCAGCGGAGTGAGTGCTCAGTTTTTTCGGCTAGTAAAGCGTTTAATGTAGCCCTGGTAGATGAGAGTTGTGAATATAGAGACCGTGAGGGTCGTTGTTTATGTAGGGTTTCTAAGGTGTGGACCTCAACTGTGATGGACGATATTTTTTGCTTGCGATCCCTGTTCCTGTGCGACGCATAGCTAATAATGTGCCCTCTGATGACGACTTTATGAGCTTCCCAGATTAATGGGGTGCAAGAAGAATCAGTGATATTTAAGGAGAAATAGTCAGCGATGGCTAAATTGATTTTTTCCTGGAATTTAGGGATTTTCAGAAGTGTCTCGTTTAATCGCCAATTGGGGCGAGTTGTCTGGGTGTCAAGAATGTCAAAGGTGGCAGTGATGATGGAATGGTCTGACCAAGGGTTGGTAATAATAGAGGAGTCCGTTACGTGCTTGGAGGCCTGTGTGCCACAAAAAAAAAAAAAGATCGATTCGAGAGTAGGATTGGTGCGGGATCGAGAAGAAGGTATAGTCTCTAGCAGTTGGGTTGAGGGCTCGCCATACATCGAAGAGGCCAGATTCATGGATATGTTTGTTTAAGGAACGTGAGGGCGAGTCGCGCTGGGGGCAGGACTGACCAGAAGATATATCCAGGTCGATGTCTGGAACAGTGTTGAAGTGTCGTCCCCCCCTAATATTAAATAACCTTTTCTGACTTTAGTCAGATCTGCAAGGAAAGAATTGAAAAAAGAGGGTTGCCCGGAAATTGGGTGTGTAAACAGTGGCAATCGTGCAGTCTAATTGTCCGAGTGTGTCCGTCAGAATGATATATCGGCCATCAGTGTCTGTGTGAGACGAGTGTAGTGTGAATGGGATTTTGGAATGAATCAAAACGGCCACTCCATTGTGTTTCGATTGGCTTGAGTAAAAAGCCATTGGATAGCGCTTAGTAGCCAGGGTTGGATGTGACCGGGATTTAAAAGTGAGTTTCTTGAATGAACACTATTCCCGCTTTAAGAGCTTGAAGAGAGCGGAACAGGGACGAACGTTTCTGGGGGGTATTGAGACCCTTGGCGTTCAGGGACGCCAAGACCAGGGGCATCTTAAATATTGCTTAAAAGGGGCAAAGAAGAGGGAAGTAGGAGAGAAAGAGATAAAAAAGGGGGTGAGAGTGAGGGAGGGACCCTGACTCAACGGAGGAAAAAGAGGGAGGGAGAAGGAGGAGATAGATACAGAAGGGAGGTGTCAGAAAAGAAAAAAAAAAAAAGAGAGAAGGGAAAAAAAAGGTGGGGAGGGGGGAGTCTGTGCAGGGGTTCCTTACGACCAGCGAGAAGGAACAGGCACGGGAAGTAGGATCAAAGGATCCGAAGTGGAGGAGCGTCGGGTAGCAATCGTGCTCCCTCCACGGAGGGGAAAGGTTGGAGAGGCGGGTCGAGGCGCTAGAAAGCAATAGTGTGAGCTTGAGTGGTAAGTAAAGGTAGTGGGGGAACATGTCCCTCCAGAAATTTGCAGTAGAGGCTGTGAGGCGTATGAACCAGTGTGTGAAGAACATTTAACAGGGGAGTGGTATACAGAATCAAACATTGATTGCAGTAATAGCAATACCGTGGTAATAGAAACAAAATTACTAGAAATGTTTAAAACTAAACATCCTGGCGCCCTTACACAATTATAAAGTATGTATTAGCAGCCGATATGTGGTAGCAAGTGCCACGTGGGCAGACCTAATAAAATAGATATAGCCACGGGGCTTTGAGTGGTGGGGTTAGCAAGGTAGGCTAAGAAAAGTGAGGGCAAGTAATATACAGTAGGCATACGGAGCAACCAGGATGATAAACTGAGATAGGTAAAATAGTCAACATGGGTACTAGGGCAGTTTAACGAGAAGAGTGTCCACGTAACCGCTGGTGTAAAAGTGGTCAGGGCGGACGGGAGTCAGAATTCTGCCCGATTGGCGGGTCTGAGTACTCCAGGTGTGACAGGAAGTCTCCTCCTCTCGGGTTGCAGAGGCTAAGTCCCTGAGTTCTCTTCTTTTAAGTATGGTAGAGGGTGCCAAATCTTGAAAGAACTGCAGCTTAGAGTCTTCAAACATTATGTGTGGCTTGCCCCGGGTCGGGAGGAGAACCAACTCTTTGTCTTTGAAGCTGAGAAAGCGCATGATAACGTCCCTAGGGGGATCGCCATCACGAGGTCTACGTCGGAGGACCCTGTGAGCTCTTTCCAAGTGCAGATCCCGCGGGTTCGTACTTGGCACTAGGGAGAACAGCCTCTGTAGGTATGCTTCGAGAGCCGCTGGAAGAATGGACTCTGGGATGTTGCGGATTCAGAGATTGTTTCTCCTCTCGCGATTTTCCAGATCCTCGTTTTTGGCTCGCAGCTCCGATATATCCTGGATAAGGTGATCTATATCCCTGACAGTTTCTATGTGATCCTTTTGTAGAACATCTTGTCTGGATTCCAATTTAGAGGTTCTGGAAGACAGGGATGAGATGTCCGATCTAATTGAGGTGACCGCTCTGTCCAATTTGGATTCCAGCGATTCTTTGAATTATGAGCGATTGCAAGGCTCTGATATCCTCTTTGGTCGATAGAACGGATGAGGAGGACGGGTCGTCTCTATCAGATGAGGATAGGCTAGGAGAGGGAGGGCCTGAGGGTAGGGAGGGTTTGTCGCTTTTGTCGGTTTTAGTGAAATGTTGGGTAATATCTGTACCCGCACGTCTTCTGGTATTCGGGTTGGATTTAGACATGGTTGTACCTCGGCAGATGAGTTTGAATGAGGGAGGATTAAACAAAGCACTGGAGTAGGTTAATGAAGTAAAGCTACCGAACAGCCGGAGAAAGAACCACTGGAGGGCTGAGTTATGGTGTGATCAGTGAAACATGAGGACTGGCAGCCGTCTCAAACAGTTGCGAGGTTCTCGAGCATTGCTGTGCGTGGGGATGCTCTCTGCCAGGTAGCTGGTGTGGAGCTGTAAAGCACGCACGGCTCTACCGGGTGTTGGAGGTCCAGATGTACGTGAGGTAGGGGTCAGGGAGCGTGGGCTGTACGTCGCACTCACGGGAGCCTCCGATTAGCTGGAGAGGAAGCAACGGCCTCCAGGGGGCGGGTGTGCCTTGCTCTGCTAGAGCTCTACTGGTGTTCCCCGTGCACCACCTGGGATCAGCTATAGTGGTTGGGGAGGCAGTAGAACATGTGGGAGACTGGGGTGGAAATCAAGGCCGGGGTGCAGACTTGGATCTGGGGCCAGAGTGCAATGCAACTCCTAATCCAGAGCAGTATGTGGCAAAGGCAGGGGGATTCTGGTGTCCCTGGTCTGCCTGGGTGGTCTGATGCAGCACCACTCAGTGGTGTCTGCTGGCTGGGGTGAGCAAAGTAGATCGGGGATCAGCAACTGGGGAGCGCTGAGGGCACCAGCTTGTTGCTGTGAAGCTTACCTCCCCTCAGCAGTCACCCTCGGTCCAGGCTGCAGGCTTCGCCAGGTCCCGCTGCGGATCGCCGTGGGCGGGAGTCGGGGCACACTCTCCGGGTCTCCCCAGAGACAGGGCCGGCCGTCCCCGGCAGCACCACCAAAGGTGCGGCGCCGGGAGATGAGGTAGCAGAGGAGGCCTCCGGAAACAAGACGGCGGGCGCCCGTCCCGTCCAGGGAGCGGGGAGAGCCGCGGCTGCCGCCAGGGACCAAAGCGGGCTGAAGCGAGCCGCTCCACTGGCGGTGAGTGCAGCGGTAGTTGGTCCGGATGTTGCTGGGTCCCGGAGGGGGTCAGGCGGGCCGGAGGGATCCAACAGAGCCGCCAGCAGGTTGGCCTGAAAATGTAGGTCCCGGGCTGTATGGGGGAGGCAGGCCGCAACCTGCAGAGAGGCCTAGTGCCTCTCCCGGCTCCGCAGTCACTGCACTCTTGGAGGTAGGGAGGGGGGGGGGGGGGGATTGATTGTGAGTGATGGGAGCGCGGCTGGGGGATATATAGTTTTATACAGGGATATAGCAGGAGCCCCTGGACAGCACGTCTTTCCACACAGGCTGCTAAACCACGCCACCCCGCTCATCAGCTCTTTTGACCTCCAATATCATCTCTATGCTGATTATACTCAGATCTTTCCTTCCCTGGCCTCTCCCCTCACTCATATCTCCAATTTTCTCTCCGTTATCTTTTCCTGGATATCCCAGTGCTTTCTTAAAATTAATATGTCTAAGACTGGACTGATCATCTTCCCTCCTGCATAACCTCACAATCCAAAATGTAGTTATCTATTGATAGCACAACTATCTCCTCTAGCCCCCAAGTGTGCTGCCTTGGAGTCATCCATGACTACTCCCTCTCCATTAAACTGCACATTCAGTACTATTTGCAGTCTACCATTTCCATCTCCTGCCATCCCCAGGATTAGACTCTTTCTCATCCTGGATGCTACCCTCATCATCTCCAGATTAGACTACTGTAACCTTCTCCTATCTGGCTTCTCTGACTTCTGTCGCTCTCCACTCCAATCCATCCTCAATGCTGCTGCCCAGCTCATCTTCCTCTCCAAATGTACTACATATGCTTCCTCTGTCCTACAAACCCTACACTGGCTCTTGTTCCGCTTCAGAATCCAATTTAAGCTTCTCACATTTACAAAGAACTCACCCATTCCTCCCCCATTTACAGTACATCTCTGACCTCATTTCCTCTCACCAGAGGTGTAGCCAGAACTTTGTGGGCCCATAGCAACATTTTGAAGGGTCCCACATCCTAATGCTTCTAGAGAGACACTTTTCTGCAGCAGTTGTTAGTTTTATGCCCTATAATAGTGCCCTAGTTCATTTTCTGAACCATAGTAGAGCCTTATTTAATGTTATGCCCCAGCGTAGTGCCATAGTTTCTTTTATGAATCGCAGTAGTGCTCAAGTTCACCCTATGTCACATTTCAGAGCTGCCAGTACACATTATGCCACACAGTACCCCCAATTCACATTATAACATACAGTGCTCCCCGTTCATATTGTGCCTCATTATAGTGCCACAGGTTCATATTATATAACATTAAAATGCCCTCCAGTTCATTTTATACCACACTACAATGAGCAGGTCCAGGGGCTTACCTAGATATATTGCAGGCCCCAAGAAAAAAGTTTGAAAGGACCCCTACGTACCACCCAATGTCGAAAAATGTATAGAACACATGTAACTTTGACAGGGAAGGTGGGCCCCTCCCAGCTGTGGGCCCCATAGCAGCTGCACTGCCTGCACCTATGGTAGCTATGCCCTTGCCCTTCACACTAGAATGCCAAGGTAGGAATGACAGCATAAAGAAGCCATTCATCCCAGTTCTCATTCATTAGTGGCTAAAGTGAATCAACAGTAGATTGTGTGAACAGTCTTTAGGCTGGCAATTATTTTGCAGTGACATTTTTGTTGACACGGTTCCTTCCACTGAAAGATTGCATTGTACAGTACAATGAGCACATAAAAAAATGGAGCAAGATATTAGTTTGTTTGCTTGGTTATACCTCAACATTTACAGGGCTTGTGCACTTTTCAGTAAGAGTCCATTGCATACAGCACTTTTTGTCAATTGAAGCCAAGAGCTATCCCAGGCTACAGCACTTGGGCCTGGCAAACCCATGTTATAATAGATAATTTTCCTATTAAGAAATATAATGGACTTTGGATTTAACCTGGCACAATGAAAATTGCATAACTCAGAAAAGTCCTGACTTTTGGTGGGCAAAAGGTGTGCGGCCTATTAGTCTGGTGGGAGTACTTGTAAAATTGGAGTCATGTGGAATTTTTTTTTTATGATTAGGATTAATCCTTTTTTGTTACAATTTGGTAACTTTAGTATATGTGCTTACACTGGTGCCTCTAAACTGGGTGATTTAGTTCATTTAGATAAAAAAAATTTTTTCAATTTTAGATTAGTATTTTTTGTGAATAATCTAGGTAATATACTGTATATGCTACTTTAAAGAAACAAATTGCTTCTTAGTGATAGATGCAGCAAAAATAGCTTGGCCCACCCAGATGACACAAAGCCTGTTCTGAAAAGGAGACCATTAATGAGAATAGCGCCCTCTTCCTCCCCATAGCTGCATCTTTGCCCCTCCTAGTAGTGCAAGTATGAAATAAAAATTATTGTCCCAGTATAAAGAAAATGTCTGCTAACTGAAAGCTGGAATTCCCTAGCACATTGTTTCAACACCAAACACAAAAATTTCCCACAATACCACTTGTGATTGGCTGGTGATGGAGAAATCACGGCTTTCATCATTTTGATTCGGTATTTCATAGTGAGTGGGAGGATTGCTTTTTCTGTGGATGACCAGTTGTGTTACAGCTTTTGCATGTTGTTGTGCACTCACATTACATTTTTAGATCATTGAATAATTATGAAGAATTGCTACAGTGTTTTTTTTCCTAAATACATTTTTCTAATTCACAAACACTGTTGCAGCCCAAGTTCCACCACCACCTCCCTCCACAGCCTAACATATCCAGAAATAGCTATTGCTGGTCACCCATGCAGCTGACAAGATGCTGTTTTCTGTAAATGCAGCCATGTGTCTCTGAGGAGTAGAAGTAAATAGCCGGCAGAATGGACAGGAAACTCAACAGGTGGGTATAGGTATTATAATAAATAGTTACCGGGTCCCTACTTTCATAAGCAATCACAGTACCACCGTCCAGGTCCTTACACTTGATCTATAAGCATCTCCCAGCCAACTGAAGTTGTAATGCTAATGCATCCACTTAGCTTCATTGATAACACTGAAACTCACAGTAAATGCTTACAGGTGCACACATTAGTACAAATCAAGCGATGCCGAATAGATTAACAAGAACACATGACAGAAAGAATCCATGAAGAGTAAGCATCCGGTATAAAAAATAAAATAACTTTATCTACAGTCACGTAATATATTTACCCTCTAGGGATACAGCTGCAAAAATAATTTTAAGGTAATTATCTGGGAAAAACCAAGGAATATCTGTTTTGAATAACACTAAATCTGCAATTGAACAAGAATTCATTAGAAGTCTATATACATTGTGTTTCACACTCAGGAGGGTAATTATTAATCTGACATTCATAATGTCGTCAGTGTAATGTCGATCAGAGTATACCGATACGGTACTTACTGTGGTTAAAGCATTGTAACCAATTCGGCACAAAAGTTATTAATGTGATGCTTTATCAGCATGTTAAATGTTATAGTGCAGCCAGGTTATAAAACATTAAGCAACGTGTCGGCATGCTATTATCCACATTACATTGCAAATATCAAACATCATACCAATCCCTCACACTTTACCTTGTGCTCACTAAAGTTTTCTTCCCCACAGAAGGACTTGAATCATATGGGTACTTAGGAGGCCCTGGCAATCATGACTTAACTGTCTAGGGCACAAAGCGTGCTAAGGTAAGGGCCCCATACACTAGGATAATGCCCAATTTCATCCGATTTCGGGCATTCGGCCAGATATATCGGATGAAATCGGGCATTTTGGAGGTGTTTCCGATCCGATGCGCGTTCCCATGAGCATCGGATCCTCCAGATTGAATGTGCTGCACATTCAATCATGTCCGACCCCGCAGGCATGGCTGGGATCGCCCAAGATACACTGTATGCAAAAGGACAGCATACGATGTATCTTGGGCGAACCTGCCACCCCTTCCCCCCCGGGAGGCTGCCGGGGTGATCGCCTGCGACATGTCAGACAGAGTATATGGGGCCCTTTACACATTTATGGGAAAGTGCAGTTCGACCAATGTATAATAAATATTCCACCATATAAGTACTTTCATGGAAGTGAGTCAGCAATATAAAAGCAGAACAGGGTTAGATTTTAGGAGGGAAATGGAAAACTTTAATTGAATGAAGGGGCTGGCCTCTAAATAAGTAGGAAGGAAAGTTTTCCTGTTTCCACCGTCTGCTTTTCCAGGCAGACCCCGAGTCTAGGCTTAGATTGGAGACAAGTAACTAAGGAGGCAATTACTATTTCACACAGGGCCAGATGGTGTTGGATAACTTTTTTCCTTCAAAAATGAAATGATCTTTTAAAACTGTATTTTGTGTTTATTTAGGTTGTCAGTTTTATTTGAAGATGTGAAACAAAGAGTGTCAACTTTAGAAGAAATCAGGAAGGGGCAAACACTTTTTCACACCACTGTATACTAACACTCACCTGTCAGGTGGCATATATTTCTTGCTGGTGCTTGAAGCCTGGTGTAATACGTACAACGAAAAGGCAACAATCTGCAGAATCGTATACTAAGCCCCAGTTGTGTCTGGCCTCTCCTATTGTATATACAGTAACTGACTGCTACTGTATATAATATGAAGGCAGGGCTATTTCTCTGCATTACTAAATTGATATTTGCATTTGAACAGCAGCAGCAGCTAAGAATTTCCCATTTCATTTTCAAAGAGGAAAACAGTGGACATTTGTAATTAGTAGAATTTAATTTGTACTTTTATTGTATTTTTGTTTAATTGTATTGTACATGGTAAATGCGAACAACATTTATTAATAACACTTCATTACAATATGCATTGAGTAATGACTTTAGCATTTCTATTAACACTGCCAAGCCACATCTCTACGCTTCTGTTACTCATGGTGTAAACCAGGCACATAAGTTGCTCTTGCAGAACTGAGGGCCCAGTATATACACAGATTTTGTAAGGGTGTTTTTAACATCATGTATCTAACTCTATACTGTATAAGACCTTGCGAGTCCCAAGTGCTCCGTTTTCTAAAGAGGAAACCTAAAGTGGTTGGTGCAATGAAAACTCCCAAATATCAGTGTTACCAATATAACATACTAGCGTGCAGACACTGTTTCCCAAATCGGATGATGAAAATGGATGGGTGGAAACTAGACTTTTGCTACAAACTTTCTGTGCTTTTTTAGAGTATTTAATATTTTCGATTATGATCCCTGTATATTTTTCAGTCGGCCAAGCAAAGCAAAAAAGCGCACAACTGGGTTAAACAACGTTGCACTGCAGGTGGGGCAGACATAACATGTGCAGAGAGAGTTAGATTTGGGTGGGGTGTGTTCAAACTGGAATCTAAATTGCAGTGTAAAAATAAAGCAGCCAGTATTTACCCTGCACAGAATATGAGCCACCCAAATTTAACTCACTCTGCACATGTAACATCTGTCCCACCTGCAGTGCAACATGGTTTTGCCCTTTATACCCATTTCACATCTCCAATGCCGGATCCCACCCAGGAATTGGAAATGCGTCCTTCCTGGGTAGGATCCGGCATTGGAGCCTAAGCACTAGCTTCCTGACCCAGAAATTTTCCGGGTCGGTTGCCATAGCAGCGGGGGGTGGAGTCGGCGCTGGTAGATGAGCTCATGTAATCCCCATGTAGTCAACGGGTCCCGGGTCGCAGCGACACGGGAACCCATTTACAGTGCCACTGACCTGCTATTCAACTCAGGAATAACCCTTCTTATTACCCAGGTTGAATTACCAGGTCAGGCGGCCCGGGAATTCGGACATGGCCCTTTCACATCGCACACCAGTGACGTGCGGTGAGGTAAATGGCTGGGGAGGCACTGGCTAAACTGAGCAGCAGCACATGTATATAAACAGCGATGGGGAAGTTATTTTCCGTTACAGCCAGAGGTTTCCTAGAAGCTATGACAGGAGGTGTTATACTAGGGGCCTTATTCAGCATTGTTGCAGTTTTGCTAAAATAGCAATACTGCAACTGCTATCACTTCAATGCTGGGGGCCACCCAGCACAGGTCAAGGTCACCCAACATGCTAATGGCGGGCACCGATGTGATCGCAACTCAATTGTGAAGAATGCAACTCTGAATACGTGAAGCCACCCTGCCTCCACATGGCTGCAAATGCTCTACGAGCTGAACTTGCAGCAGCTCCCAAACCCTCTGCCCTTCCCCCGGAATCAGTGCCTGGCTTGTGCAGGAGCTATAAAAAAAAAAAACATGTGCGATAAATATAAAACCATGACAGAATGACAGCACTATTTGTGGAATTAATGGGGCATTAATAGTAATGTTTAATTTTTATGACTCTTTTAGGGTCTTGGCAATTAAAAAAAAAAGGCCATCATCCTAAAGTATTATATTATATACTCGAGTATAAGTCGACCCGAATATAAGCCGAGGCACCTAATTTTACCCCAAAAGCCTGGGAAAACTTATTGACTCGAGTATAAGCCTAGGGTGGGAAATGCAGCTCTAGCCGTACACCGCCCTCAGTGCCAGATATGCCCTCATACTGCCAGATATGCCCCCACAGTGCCAGATGTGCCCCACAGTGCCAGATGTGCCCCACAGTGCTAGATATGCCCCACAGTGCCAGATATGCCCCACAGTGCCAGATATGCCCCACAGTGCTAGATGTGCCAGATATGCCCCACAGTGCCAGATGTGCCCCACAGTGCCAGATGTGCCCCACAGTGCCAGATACTTACCCTCCGTCGCTCCCGCGCTGTCTTCTGAAGGAGGGACACGGAGAGCGCAGTGCGCGGCTCTCCTGTGTCCCTCCTGCGTCTCCGGCGTGTGTTAAAGGAAGTGCCGGTTCGTGCACTTCCTTTAACACACACACCGCCGGAGATGCAGGAGGGACACAGGAGAGCCGCGCGCTGCGCTCTCCGTGTCCCTCCTAACGCTGACTCGATTATAAGCCGAGGTGGCTTTTTCAGCACAAAAAAAGTGCTGAAAAAGTCGGCTTATAATCGAGTATATACAGTAATCTACATCTACTATTGTTTCATTTATTGCACCTTCTGTACAGTTTGTTCACATGTCCCTGCACTTACTGTACTTGCAGCAGTAGATGGATATATTACTATCACCCACTTCAATGTAAAGAGACACAGTACCATTGTACCCCAGGGAAATGGATACCTAGCAACAGTGCCGTAACTAGACATTTTAGCGGTGTGTGCAAGAAATGGCATCGGAGACCCCCACCCCTCTATGCAAAACAGGGGCAGTGCGCGCCGCAGGCGCGCGCCAAAAATATAGGGGCGTGGCCACAAAATAATACCAATTCATATAACGGTGCACAGTAGTCTCCATTATTCAAATTACGCCGCACAGTAGTACCACTACACCAGGTAGAGCCCCTTTTACACATTACGACAGACAGATTCCCCTTTTTACACATTACGGCAGACAGCGTCTCCTTTTTACACATTACGGCAGACAGCGTCCCCTTTTTTTTCCCACACATTACGGCAGACAGCGTACCTTTTTTTTTTTTTACACATTACGGCAGACAGCGTCCCCTTTTTACACATTACGGCAGACAGCGTCCCCTTTTTTACACATAACGGCAGACAGCGTCCCCTTTTTACACATAACGGCAGACAGCGTCCCATTTTTACACATAACGGCAGACAGCGTCCCCCTTTTTACACATAACGGCAGACAGCGTCCCCTTTTTACACAACGGCAGACAGCGTCCCCCTTTTTACACATAACGGCAGACAGCGTCCCCCTTTTTACACATAACGGCAGACAGCGTCCCCCTTTTTACACATAACGGCAGACAGCGTCCCCCTTTTTACACATAACGGCAGACAGCGTCCCCCTTTTTACACATTACGGCAGACAGCATCCCCTTTTTATACATTAAGGCAGCCGGTCCCCCTTTTTTACACATTACGACAGACAGCGTCCCCTTTTTATACATTAAGGCAGCCGGTCCCCCTTTTTACACATTGTGGCAGACAGACAGGATAGATAGATAGGTGCAGGATTGTGGAGAGAGTGAACAGCTCTTTTGAATGATTATGCTGTCCGTTGGCTGCTGCTGTGTTGTGCATCAAACTAGGAAGTCGTGGGAGGAGGGCTGCAGTTCGTTCTAGCCCACCCCCTGCCGCTGTCCAATTATTGACAGGGGTGTGCCTTGATGTGAGCTAAAGGCACAGCCCCTGTCAATGAGGCAATTGTGGTGGTGCCGCATTCCACTAGTATTTCAATGGGCTTTTCCAGCCCGCGATTTGGACCCGCCCCCTGCCCGCCCCCTCTTCAGACACTTTATTATTGTCACTGGGAGGCAGCGCTCTCGCTGCCTCCCATAGAGATTTTGCTGCAGTGTCAGTTTAAAAATGATTAAAATAATACAAAGTAGTGTTTAGTATCTTCTTTGTATTATTGTAATCATTATGACAGGGGAGGCACTGCCTCCCCTGCCTCCACGTCCCTGTCGCACACTGACCCACGTCGACCCGGCAATGCCGGGTCGATACCGGGTTATTTTTGCGATATGAAAGGGGTATAAGTGTGCTTTTTTGCTTTGTTTGCGAACCTCAACCAGGCCCAATGTTCCTCCATTCTGGTCTGAGTGTCCATTTCCTGATGCAGTTAGAATGGAATAGAATGGAACACTAGGTTGTTCACACTGGACACTGTAATTGGCCTTGAGCAGTAATTCCAATCTAGTGGTATTTATATCAGCAGGTGAGTCACAATACTATAGTGGCTTGGAACTGCTTTTTGTAACCTAACTACTTAGATAATAGATCATAGTCCCATTAAAAAAAATACAAATAAATAGATCACTTCATTTCTGCCTTTATAGTCACAGAATACAAATCACCACAAACCGACAGTAGAAAACATTTAATTTATACAACATACATTTGTGGTATCAATCTTAACTTTTGTGAAGCAATAGACAAAGCAAAACACCGTCTGACTAGAAAAAGATCATAAGACGTATTTCACATATCCAATAAAAACATTGGAAAGAAATTCAGATTACATCTCAAATTCACAAGGAGAGATGATGTTGTGCAATGAGACATTCCTGCCACGTCTGTTAAGCAACAATTATGGATAAAGAGCCAGAATATCACCCAAGAGGGCAGCAGATGAAACAGAACCGGCCCTGCTACAGCGCATATCCAAATAAGCGGTCAGACTGGGCCTTGCTTTCCCCTCTGTGGCTTCCAAAGAGGGAGACGTCATTGTGTTTCTTCACAGTCGTACTTGAAATCCTGCAGTACTTCACTGATTGATTCCACGGTTTTAATTATCCTAAGAGAACGGATGGGAACTATAAATAATATACAGCTGGCTTACATTACTCACAATATATAAGTTTAGGTAGTGTTTATGAAACACCCAGAATAACAGCCGCGCTGCTTGTTTAGAACTGAGGCGCTTGCAAGGTGTTGTCGTAGTGATATACATCTGTCACACTAATAATGAAAATAACCATTATCACTCTTTGTTAATTTAACCATTTTAATGCAGGTGGCCACTTGTGAAAGTGGTTGCGCAGTGTAATCAACTGATGTGTGATGCCAACAGACCCAAAGATTCACAAATACCATATACAGTATAGTAGAATTTATGCAATTCTTCATAAATAAAATATAACTTACAGAGTGAACCTTTTCTACATATTCATTTACATTGATTTTCAGTCCTACACTGTAAGTTATGTTTTTTACATTGTAGTTTTATGTACACCACTACAAAACTTGCCTATGCTCTGCGAGACTGTATTTAGCAGTATCCTCAGATATACATGCTCACGCATATTTATTGAAAAGCATCCAAAACACTTTAGAAGGAGATACATATTAAAGTACATTTTATAGGTTTTCAAATTTACGTCCATCACTCTCACTTCTGGAAGATCAACAATAAATTCCACATTATATAAAACACATGCTATCATAGGCCATAACTAAAGGGTAAAAATGATAGCATATGAAAATCCCACAGAATAGAAATATATTATCATTATCCACAGGTCCCCTTATGCACAAGCCTTCAGGTACCATTTAAGATGCAGGAATGTATAGTTCTGTGACTCAATTACCTGTATATCTCTTGCCCTAAATTGTTTTATTGAACTAAAACAATGTGTATGTATAAATAAATAAAACTTTAGAAGAGAAGTGTACATATACATTCTATATAGTATAGATTCTAGAATTTGCTAAATCTTATACGGGCCATACATTAGAGCTGTGATTTTTCAGTGCCAATTTGATGATCAGCGACCAGTTGGGAAAATCAGGGAAATACAGCACGTTAAAAATCCCAGGATTTGCCGATCCGAATAATATTTGGTCAGAATCAAAAGAATTGGGGATTTCCAACATGTTGGATTTTCCCAGATTCCCCAACCATGACGCTGGCAGAGGCAATCCATCACAAATGTATAGGCCATTATTTGAGGAATAGTAGATTTTATTTTGTTGAGAGAGACTGGCTTCAGCAGATTCCAAAATTTGGCTTGATTTCAGGGGTTCGCCATAAACAAATGATTCACAAAAAGGCCCCAATTCACCAGAAATGTGCTGAATAAATAATGTCCACTTGAGAATGGGACCAATTCATGGGACAGAAATAAACCAATCAGCAAGCATTATAGAAGAGGGCTGTTCTTATTACAGCTCCTGAGACACACATTCTTCTTGGACTGTACTAGGATAAAATATGTGATTGTGTTTAACAGCAATACTGAATTGCAGTTAGTTTATTCATAAAAAACATAACAGCTGAAAGATGCCCATGCACAAGTTTCTGAGTTCTCTATCCTCAGGTGCATAAATGTCGACACAAAGATCTGGACAGAGCAAGTGCAGAAAACGTGCACAGGACACCTGTTTTGTTTTTTTTGTTTTTTTTACAGTCCTGCAGAAAAAATAAGATTTTAAACCTACCGGTAAATCTTTTTCTCCTAGTCCGTAGAGGATGCTGGGTACTCCGTAAGGACCATGGGGTATAGACGGCTCCGCAGGAGACATGGGCACTATAAAGAACTTTAGTTCTGGGTGTGCACTGGCTCCTCCCTCTATGCCCCTCCTCCAGACCTCAGAGAAACTGTGCCCAGAGGAGACGGACAGTACGAGGAAAGGATTTTTGTTAATCTAAGGGCAAGATTCATACCAACCCACACCATCCACACTGTATAACCTGGAATATACGCAACAAGTTAACAGTATGAACAAAACAGTATGTCCGCACTGGGACGGGCGCCCAGCATCCTCTACGGACTAGGAGAAAAAGATTTACCGGTAGGTTTAAAATCTTATTTTCTCTTACGTCCTAGAGGATGCTGGGGACTCCGTAAGGACCATGGGGATTATACCAAAGCTCCAAAACGGGCAGGAGAGTGCGGGTGACTCTGCAGCACCGATTGAGCAAACATGAGGTACTCATCAGCCAGGGTATCAAACTTGTAGAATTTTGCAAAAGTGTTTGAACCCGACCAAGTAGCCGCTCTGCAGAACTGTAAAGCCGAGACGCCTCGGGCAGCCGCCCAAGAAGAGCCCACCTTCCTAGTGGAATGGGCCTTTACCAAATCCAGCCGTAGAATGAGCCTGTTGAATCGTGTTACAGATCCAGCGAGCAATAGTCTGCTTAGAAGCAGGAGCGCCAACCTTGTTGGCTGCATACAGGACAAACAATGCCTCTGTTTTCCTAATCCGAGCTGTCCTGGCTACGTAAATTTTTAAGGCCCTGACTACATCAAGGGACTTGGAATCCTCCAAGTCCCCCATAGCCACAGGCACCACAATAGGTTGGTTCATATGAAATGATGACACCACCTTAGGCAAAAATTGAGGACGAGTCCTCAACTCAGCTCTATCCACATGGAGAATGAGATAGAGGCTCTTATGAGACAAGGCCGCCAATTCGGACACCCGCCTTGCAGACGCCAAGGCCAACAACATGACCACCTTCCAAGTGAGAATTTTTAATTCAACTGTTTGAAGAGGCTCAAACCAGTGAGATTTTAGGAACTGAAACACCACGTTAAGGTCCCATGGTGCCACTGGGGGCACAAAAGGAGGCTGGATGTGTAGCACTCCCTTTACAAAAGTCTGGACTTCTGGGAGAGAAGCCAATTCCTTCCGGAAGAATATAGATAGGGCCGAAATCTGTACCTTAATGGAGCCTAACTTTAGGCCCATATCCACTCCTGTCTGTAGAAAGTGGAGAAAACGGCCCAAGTGGAAATCTTCCGTAGGAGCATTCTTGGCTTCACACCAAGATTCATATTTCCTCCAAATACGGTGATAATGTTTCGCCGTCACCTCCTTCCTAGCCTTTATCAGAGTAGGGATGACTTCCTCCGGAATACCTTTCCCAGCTAGGATTCGGTGTTCAACCGCCATGCCGTCAAACGTAACCGCGGTAAGTCTTGGAACACGCAGGGCCCCTGCTGCAACAGGTCCTCCATGGAGAGGAAGAGGCCATGGATCTTCTGTGAGCATCTCCTGAAGATCTGAATACCAGGCCCTTCGAGGCCAATCTGGAACAATGAGTATTGTCTGCACTCTTTTTCGTCTTATGATTCTCAATATTTTTGAGATGAGAGGAAGAGGAGGGAACACATAGACCGACTGAAACAACCCATGGTGTCACCAGGGCGTCCACCGCTACTGCCTGAGGGTCCCTTGACCTGGCACAATACCTCCGAAGCTTCTTGTTGAGGCGTGACACCATCATGTCTATTTGAGGAAGTCCCCAAAGACTTATCTCTGCAAAAACTTCTTGATGAAGTCCCCACTCTCCTGGATGGAGATCGTGTCTGCTGAGGAAGTCCGCTTCCCAGTTGTCCACTCCCGGAATGAATACTGCTGACAGAGCGCTTACGTGATTTTCTGCCCAGCGCAGAATCCTGGTGGCTTCCGCCACTGCCACTCTGCTCCTTCTCCCGCCTTGGCGGTTTACATGAGCCACGGCTGTGACGCTGTCTGATTGAATCAGAACCGGTAGGTCGCGAAGAAGATTCTCCGCCTGTCGAAGGCCGTTGTATATGGCCCTTAATTCCAGTATGTTGATGTGTAGACAAGCCTCTTGGCTTGACCATAGTCCCTGAAAATTCCTTCCCTGTGTGACTGCTCCCCATCCTCGGAGGCTCGCGTCCGTGGTCACCAGAACCCAGTCTTGAATGCCGAACCTGCGACCCTCTAGAAGGTGAGCACTCTGCAGCCACCACAGGAGAGACACCCTGGCCCTGGGGGACAGGGTTATTTTCTGATGTATTTGAAGATGGGACCCAGGCCACTTGTCCAGAAGGTCCACTGAAAAGTCCTTGCATGAAACCTGCCGAAGGGGATGGCCTCGTAGGTCGCCACCATTTTCCCCAGTACTCGAGTGCATTTATGTACTGACACTCTCTTCGGTTTTAACAGGTCTCTGACCATGTTCTGGAGTTCCTGGGCTTTTTCCATTGGGAGAAAAACCCTCTTTTGTTCTGTGTCCAGAATCATGCCTAAGAACGACAGCCGAGTCGTAGGAACCAACTGTGACTTTGGTAGATTTAGAATCCAGCCATGCTGTTGCAGCACTCTCGGGGAGAGCGACACTCTTTTCTGCAACTGTTCCTTTGATCTTGCTTTTAATCAGAAGATCGTCCAAGTACGGGATAATTGTGACTCCTTGCCTGCGCAGGAGCACCATCATTTCCGCCATTATCTTGGTGAAAACCCTAGCGGCCGTGGAAAGCCCAAACGGCAACGTCTGAAACTGGTAATGACAGTCCTGTACAGCGAATCTCAGGTATTCCTGATGAGGAGGATATATGGGGACGTGAAGGTATGCATCCTTTATGTCTAGTGACACCATAAAATACCCCCCTTCCAGGCTGGAGATAACCGCCCGGAGCGATTCCATCTTGAACTTGAACCTTTTTAAGTACAGGTTTAGGGATTTTACATTTAGAATGGGTCTGACCGAGCCATCCGGTTTCGGGACCACAAACAGGGTTGAATCAGGGGAACCTTGGTAATCACTTGCTGTTGACACAGCTTTTGAATTGCCGCTAAAACTATCTCCCTCTCTGGGGGAGAAGCTGGTAAAGCCGATTTGAAAAATCAGCGAGGAGGCACCTCTCGAATTCCAGCTTGTAGCCTTGGGATACTATTTCCATCGCCCAAGGATCCACATCCGACTGAACCCAGACGTGGCTGAAAAGTCGAAGACGTGCCCCCACCGGCGCGGACTCCCTCAGTGGAGCCCCAGCGTCATGCGGTGGATTTAGTAGAGGCCGGGGAGGACTTCTGCTCCTGGGAACTAGCTGTAGCAGGCATTCTTTTCCCTCTACCCTTACCTCTGGCGAGGAAGGAAGAGCCCGACCTCTTCTGGACTTATGCGACCGAAAGGACTGCATTTGATACTGTGGTGTTTTCTTTTGCTGTGGGGGAATATAAGGCAAAAAGGTAGATTTACCCGCGGTAGCTGTGGAAACCAGGTCCGTGAGACCTTTCCCAAATAAAACCTCACCCTTGTAAGGCAAAACTTCCATATGCCTTTTTGAGTCGGCATCACCCGTCCATTGGCGGGTCCACAGTGCTCGCCTAGCAGAAAGTGCCATGGCGTTGGCTCTCGAACCTAGCAGCTCAACGTCTCTCTGAGCGTCTCTCATATATAAGACTGCGTGTTTAATGTGACCTAAGGTCAATAAAATGGTATCCCTATCTAGGGTATCAATATTAGCTGACAAGGTATCTGTCCAAGCTGCTACAGCGCTACAAACCCAAGCCGATGCTATTGCCGGTCTGAGTAAAGCACCTGTATGTGTATATATTGATTTTAAAGTCGTTTCCTGTCTGCGATCAGCAGGATCCTTGAGGGCTGCCGTGTCTGGAGACGGTAGCGCCACCTTCTTGGATAAGCGCGTTAAAGCCTTGTCCACCCTGGGCGAGGATTCCCACCGTACCCTGTCCTGTGCAGGGAAAGGATACGCCATAAGAATTCTTTTGGGAATCTGCAGTTTCTTGTCTGGAGATTCCCAAGCCTTTTCAAATAACGCATTCAGCTCATGAGATGGGGGAAAGGTTACCTCAGGTTTCTTTTCCTTAAACATGTGTACCCTCGTGTCAGGGACAGAGGGGTCATCTGTGATATGCAAAACATCTTTTATTGCAATAATCATATAATGAATGCTTTTGGCCACAACTTGGGTGTAACCTCGTATCATCGTAGTAACACTGGAGTCAGAATCCGTGTCGGTATCAGTGTCTGCTATTTGGGATAGGGGACATTTTTGAGACCCTGAAGGGCCCTGTGACACCGTCAAAGCCATTGATTGACTCCCTGTATTATCCCTGGACTCTGCTTTGTCTAATCTCTTATGTAACAAGGTCACATTTGCATTTAAAACATTCCACATGTCCAACCAGTCCGGTGTCGGCGTTGTCGACGGAGACACCACAATCATCTGCTCCACCTCCTCCTTAGATGAGCCTTCCGCTTCAGACATGCCGACACACGCGTACCGACACCCCCACACACACAGGGATATATTTATATGGAGACAGTTCCCCAATAAGGCCCTTTGGAGAGACAGAGAGAGAGTATGCCAGCACACACCCAGCGCCAACTGACACTGGAAACAAAATTCCCAGATAAACAGCGCTTTTATATAATTATATGTATATATCTATACACTCACTGCACCTTACAAGTGCCCCCCCCCCCTCTTTTTTGCCCTGTGTCACAGTGTACAGCAGGGGAGAGTCCGGGGAGCCAGCTTCTCTGCAGTGTGCTGTGGAGAAAATGGCGCTGGTTAGTGCTGTGGGATCAAGCTCCGCCCCCTCAGCGGCGCGCTTCAGTCCCGCTCAATTTTTTTAATACTGGCGGGGTATTATAATATATATATTGCCTCCTCAGCCTATATATGCCTGTTAGCCAGTCCTAGAGGTTTATTATTGCTGCCCAGGGTGCCCCCCCTGCGCCCTGCACCCATCCGTGCCTATAGTGTGTGCTGTGTGTGGGAGCAATGGCGCGCAGCGTTACCTCAGAGAAGATCTGAAGTCTTCTGCCGTCTTTGAAGTCTTCTTTCTTCTTATACTCACCCGGCTTCTATCTTCCGGCTCTGTGAGGAGGACGGTGGCGCGGTTCCGGGACAAACGGCGAGGGTGAGACCTGCGTTCCGACCCTCTGGAGCTAATGGTGTCCAGTAGTCTAAGAAGCAGAGCCTATAATTTAAGTAGGTCTGCTTCTCTCTCCTCAGTCCCACGGTGCAGGGAGCCTGTTGCCAGCAGTGCTCCCTGAAAATAAAAAAAACCTAACAAAATTATTTTTCAGAGAAACTCAGGAGAGCTCCCCTGTAGTGCACCCAGTCTCCTCTGGGCACAGGATCTAACTGAGGTCTGGAGGAGGGGCATAGATGGAGGAGCCAGTGCACACCCATTCTAAAGTTCTTTATAGTGCCCATGTCTCCTGCGGAGCCCGTCTATACCCCATGGTCCTTACAGAGTCCCCCAGCATCCTCTAGGACATAAGAGAAATGCTGATTAGTTTTGTTGATCAAGATGATTAACATGGGATAAAAGGTGTACATTTTAAGGGGATGCGGTCAAGATCCCGCCGGATGGAATCCCGGCAGTCGAAATACCGACACCGGGATCCCGACTGGCACAATCCCGACATATTCTCTCTCTGTGGGTGTCCCCGACACCCACAGAAGGAGAATAAATTAGTGTGCCGAGCGTAGCGAGGCACCGTGCCCGCAGCTTGGCGAGCGCAGTGAGCCCGCAAGGGACTGCGTTGCACTCGCCCCCCCCGTCGGGATTGTGCCAGTCGGGATCCCGGTGTCGGTATTCCGACCGCCGGGATCCCGTATCCCATTTTAAGGACTCTTCTTGCTTTGGTTAAACATTCTTTCACTCCACAAAAACACCTGAATATTTAAAACTGGTGAGGTGAGACATAATTTGTTGGTGAACACTAGTGAACTGCAGTGAAAGAAGTTAATACCAATATATTCGTATAAAAAAAAAAAAAAATCAGATGACTTTTTATGCTCGACTTTCATAACAGATAAAATTAGTCCTAAAAATAGTACAGCGCTCGACAGACAAATTGTCTTTTTTCAACCTCAGAAACTGTGTAACTATGTGTAACTTCTTCTTCTGTAATAGATGGACAGATGATGAGCCAGGGCATAAACCTCTCATAGATTTCCTAGTAGGGTCCTTTTTTTATTTTTTTTATTTTTTATAAACGTTTAGTTCCTAAGTAGTGACAAGCAGAGATGTACATACGGAAATTATCCATGTCTGTGAATCCATTTCCGCATACAAAGAACTTTGTGATGGCTTCCTAGAATTTGCCTGCAGAATCCGTCAACTGCTCTGCATTTTGGAAACTATTGTGTTCACTGGTGTTTCACCCTCTTTTGTTATGTTGCATTTAAATATTATTGACCTATTGCTTAAGTCTCCTATCCGTTTCATTACATACAATTGCTCACTTCCTTCAGAGAAGCAGGAGTCATTATTTTACCCCAGCATATTTATTTGGTTTATACATACTGTACATAAAGCTCTGGATGAGTAGAAAACTACAGTCCCTAAAGTAAGATCCAAGGTGTCCAGTTAAAACAGCATGCTACCAGGTAGGTTTTAAATGGTTTTGATAGATATACCGGAGTTCTCTTTTAAAGACCACTAATGTTTATGTAACAGGCCCTAGTGCAGTGATGGCTAACCTTGACACTCCAGCTGTTGAACTACACATCCCAGCATGCCCTGCATCAGTTTTAGCATGGCCAAATAACAAAACTGTAGCAGGGCATGCTGGGATATGTAGTTCAACAACAGCTGGAGTGTCAAGGTTAGCCATCACTGCCCTAGTGCGGCATTGTCCAAGCTATTGTTATCAGCAATGCTACATGGAGGGTTCTTAATAGGCCAACAAGGAACCATTTATATATTTTTTTCACTTGCTCTCTTTGGTATTTGAGGTACTTTGGACATTTAGGGCTATATTCAATTGAAGTCAGATTCATTCCGACATGCATTTATCGGAATGGATCCGACCAGGGCTATTCAAATGGCCATGTCAATTCGACTTTTAAAAAAGTTGAGTTGAGATGAGGGAGCTGAGAGGAGGAGACGGGGAAGAGGGGGGGGGGACAGGGGAAAACAGCGCTACAGCAGCGTTGTAGGAGGATGTGGCACCGCCGCCAGACCTCATGGCAGCGTCCACCTGGCTCCAGCGAGCGAGACCTCGCATGCTGGAGCCGGGTGGACACTGCCTTGAGCGGTGGCTGTGACACATCCTCCTGCATATGCTGTGCTGTAGCCGCTGCTCTCCCCTGTCTTCTCCTCTCAAGCTCACTCATCTCAATCCGACTTTTTTTAAAGCCGGATTGAGATGGTCGGAAAGGGGGCCAAAACCTGTCTGATTTGGCCCCTTTTCCGACAGAAGCGCGCGGATCGGCAGTTATTCCGCCGTTCCACGTGCTTTATGACAAGTCGAATTCCCCGACTTGTCGGATAATTTTGGGGTATATTGAACAGGTCGGAATCTAAAAAAGTCGAAAATTGCCGTCTTTCCGACAGACGGCAGCTTTCAACTGCAATTGAATATACCCCTATATGGATGATAGCTTGGACTTTTAAAATCATGCATGATAAAGCCACTTACTTGTGTTTCAGGAGCTGCACCTCCTCTTTGTAGCATTCCTGACTGGGGTGGTCCTGTGCATTCTGTCTGGCCAATTGTAGTCTGGCGGTCTAACAAGAGGAAAACAGAGGTGTATAAATCAGTTTGAAACATGAAAGAAAAGACAAGATTAGCACATCTGTGTACAAAGGAAACAAAGCACAGAAAACTATTTACTGTATAGTGAAAGGAATCAAGACACAAACATGGCAAAACTGTACCAATTCTAACTTCTCTTTCTCCAGCTCCTGGATATTTTCTAGGTGCTCTGACAGATCTGATCGATCATAAAACTCCCGAAAGCGATCCTTCATCTGGATGAGCTCTTTGCTGATGCCATTGAAAGCCTGTGTGATCTCATGAACCAACTGACGGTACTGGATAAAGTCATAGTGTGGGCCCGATTTCAGATATGCTTGGTGCCCCCTGCAATGAAAGTAAGTTAACCTCTTCAATTTTATGTAAGAACAACATGTATAATTTCTGGAAGTTGCATTGGACGTTCTAGTTTTGATAAAAGTTGACAGAAAAAAAAAAAAAGACAGGCATAACCTATAGAAAATAAAAAGTTTATGGACACCAGCTCGAGATGAGTGAAATTGTAACGAAATGGTGTTCAAATAGTTTGCTACAACAGAGTAATATGCAACTGGGACAATTACAGATATAGCCATGCTCAGCTTGGCTGTGACTAGGTGCATCCGCAATCCATTTGCCATGGGGCATGAATGCAAACAGCTGCAGCCTGCTGCACCAGGTCACACCCGTGATTCGTACGGCAATGCGGTCACATCGCAGGCTGAACGGGCATGGCTACATCTGTATGGTTGAATCATTCTGCTGTGTGGTCAGAGTGGAACTGGGAATACGCAAGACTGAATTCTGCCAGGACACGTTAAATTTTATGACAAATGCAGAATAAACTGAATGTCTTGTGGATTAGTAATGAATGCTTCAGCTGCATTGGAGCCCTGTGAAAAGCTTTATAAAGGCTGACAAGTGTATATCTATGTATGATTTCTGGCAATACAAACACATCTACAATCTTCAAACACTTATTTCAAGTGACTGATTGTAATCAGGGTCTACAGGGCTGCAATCCCCTAGTAAAAATCCCACACCAGCAGTGAGCCCCTCATAAGTGCAGTGTCTTCTCACTGGAAGCGCAATCTGCTAACACTGGACATGCTGTCTGGATGGTCATCAGCAGATATGGGAATGGGAAGCAGCTCCCCTACCTTTCTGCCAGCTTAAACATGCTTTTAGTGGCTTTAGCCGAACTAGGGCCTAGAAGGGGGAGAAAGGAGAGGTTGTGCGCAAGTTTTGCAGTCAGCCTTGATGTGCTGCTAAGGGCTGCATCCTAAAGAGCAGAGGGTCATATGCATGCACAAGTTTTATTCTAACCCCCTCTACTTCACACAGTGCTGCTTATCCAGACTGTGGGCAGCGGTAGCCCCCTCAAGACAAGATGTAGGAGCTGCCACTGGTTATGTCCAATACTTACTCATCACATACCACCTCATTATGAAAACACAAACTCCTGATCATTAACCAATAACAATACAACCAAACCACAACCAAATATCTATAACATTATAGAAGAAGGAAAAAGGCATACAGGGATGCAAAGGGCACTTAAAGAGGAGAAAAGCAATCTGTAGAGGAGAAAAGTTAGCACATTCTTATGGTACATTCTTATAAGCCATCATCGGCTATACAATCGAAAAGTGCACCAGCCCTATGGCAAGAGCAGTTTCTTGGTCAGACCACGGCTTCTTATGCTTGTATGTCTGAGTGCAGACACTTACACTGGCACGTCAAACACACTCCCATAACATGCCCACTGAATGGCCCATATTTGCCTGCACTACTAGCCACCTCCCATCACTTTTCCACCACCTTTGTGATACCACCTGAATCAATCGCAACAGCGCCTATGTAATGCACGCACCTTAGGGGGTTTTACAACTTTTTCGCAATTGTGCAGTTGCAAATAATCGCACTACTATGTGGTCATCAGCATTGCGTGTGAATCAGGATCAGGCCCAATGTGCACTGCTATGCCAAATGAGGAAACGCTAGTTCACTGCACAGCAGATAATAGTCCTTTTATTGAAATCAATGGACACTAGACATAGTAGGATTTTAATTACCTACCGGTAAGTCCTTTTCACGTAGTCCGTAGAGGATACTGGGGTCCATTTAGTACCATGGGATATAGACGGGTGCACTAGGAGCCATGGTCACTTTAAGAATTTGATAGTGTGGGCTGGCTCCTCCCTCTATGCCCCTCCTACCAGACTCAGTCTAAGAAACTGTGCCCGAGGAGACGGACATACTTTGAGAGACGGATAGATAAGGATAGTGGTGAGATTCCAAACCAGCACACACAAACAAGAGGAAAGCCAAGCTAACCAAACTTGAAACAGGAACAGCAACAGCTGAACCAAACCACAATACTTAACCAAGTAACAGTGCAGGAAGAACGAAGCACCGGGCGGGCGCCCAGTATCCTCTACGGACTACGAGAAAAGGATTTACCGGTAGGTAATTAAAATCCTATTTCCTCTTACATCCTAGAGGATACTGGGGCCCATTTAGTACCATGGGGTATAGATGGGCCCACTAGGAGCCATGGGCACTTTAAGAATTTGATAGTGTGGGCTGGCTAGTTCTTCTATGCCTCTCCTAAAAGACTCCGTTTAGAAATGTGCCTGGAGGAGCCGGTCACGCTTAGGGAAGCTCCTGAAGCGTTTTCTGCATTTATTTTATATGTTTGTTATTTCCAGACAGGGCTGGTTGGCACCAGGCTGACTTCTTCGTGGGACTTGGGGGGCTGGGGGGAGGGAAAAACGGCCCAACCTCTTGAAGGGTTAATGGTCTCGTTCCCCGCTGACAGGACACTGGGGTCCTGAGGGAACTATTCGCAAGACCCACCACGGCGAGCGTACATTCCTGCAGCATGCCGCCACCCCTAACAGAGCCAGAAGAGTGGTGAGTACTAAGCCGGCGTCCCGGTTAGCGAGGCGTCGGCCATTATGGCAGCACGAGGGTACGGAGACGCACAGCTTCTAACCAGGGCGGAATGAGTCTCCAGACACAGTACACAACTGCGTCTCAGTACACTGTACACAGGACCCATACTGGCAAAATCAGCCTTAAAACGTTTTTCTCTCCATTTTAAGCACCAGCTTACCTCAGCCTGTATAAAAAAGCGGGAAAACCGTTGCCATTGAAGGGGCGGGCCTTCACTATGAGCGGATCCAGCAGCTCAGCAGCGCCATTTTCCCTCTGCAGTGGACACAGACACTGACTGACAGGGACGCGCAGCTCCTCCGGAGTGAATTCAAATTGCCTCAGCGGTACCAGGGGGTCATAGCGGGGAAGCGATTATTAGTGTACCGAGTCCCCTATCAGGGCACTTAGACTGATTAGGGTGGGATTGTACAGATTTTGGAACTGGCAAACCTGCCGTGGAATAAGCATGCTGGATAGTAAGCCTGATACAGCTTGCAATGGACTGCTTTGAAGCAGGACACCCAATTTTATTGAGATCACAGAGAACAAACAGCGAATTTGATTTTCTGTGTCGAGCTGTTCGCTTTACATACACCTTCAAAGCCCTCACAACATCCAAAGACTTTAAAGTAGCAGAGGAGTCGTAACAACCGGAACCACAATAGGTTGGTTGATGTGAAACGCAGACACCACTTTAGGAAGAAATTGCTGACGAGTTCTGAGTTCAGCTCTGTCCTCATGGAAAATTAATTAGGGGCTTTTGTGAGACAAAGCCCCCACATTGAGATCCCAAAGGTGCCGTGTGATGGCACAAAGGGAGGTTGGATGTGCAGCACACCTTTCTAGAAAGTCTGGACCTCAGGGAGAGAAGCCAATTGTTTTTTAAAGAAAATGGACAAGGCCGAAATCTGGACTTTTATGGAGCCCACATCCAAACCTGCCTGCAGAAAAAGTAGGAAACGTCCCAGATGAAAATTCAACTGCAGAATAATTTCTGCTCTCACACCAAGAGACGTATTTCTTCCAAATACAATGGTAATGTTTAGACGTTACCCCCTTCCTGGATTGGATAATAGTCGGGATAACTTTGTTAGGGATCCCTCTTCTGGCTAGAATCAGCTGTTCAACTTCCATGCCGTCAAACGTAGCCGCGGTAAGTCCTGATAGACGAACGGGCCCTGTTGCAGAAGATCCTCGCAAAGAAGTAGAGGCCACGGATCTTCGAGGAGCATCTCCAGAAGGTCCGCGTACCAGGCCCTTCTTGGCCAGTCCGGAGCAATGAGTATTGCTTTAACCTTTTCCCTTTTTATTCTTTCTTTTTAGAATCCTTGGGATCAGAGGAAGTGGAGGAAACACATACACCGTCTGATAGACCCATGGAGTCGTCAGGGCGTCTACCACCACTGCCTGTGGGTCTCTCGACCTGGAACAATACCGTTTGAGCTTCTTGTTGAGATGAGAGGCCATCATGTCGATCTGTGGATATCCCCATCGACGTGTCAAGCACCTGAACACTTCCGGGTGAATGCTCCACTCCCCTAGGTGCAGGTCGTGTCTGCTGAGGAAGTCTGCTTCCCAGTTGTCTACTCCCAGAATGAAGACCGCTGAGAACTGCACAGCGTTTTTTTCTGCCCAGAGGAGAATTCTTTACACCTCTGACATTGCTGCTCTGCTTTTCATTCCGCCCTGTCTGTTTATGTACATCCCTGCCGTCACATAGTCCGACTGGACCTGAATGGCCCGATCTCGAAGAAGATATGAGACCTGCAGAAGGGCGTTGTATGTGGACCCGAGTTCCAGCATGTTGATTGGAAGGATGACTTCCTGACTTGACCATTTTCCTTGAAACTGCACCCCCTGGGTGACTGCTCCCCAGCCTCTGAGGCTTGCGTCTGTGGTTAAAAGAATCCAATTCTGAATTCTGAACCTCTGACCCTTGACGAGGTGAGAAGTCAGTAGCCACCACAGAAGGGAGATCCTGGCTTTTGGCGACAGACGGATCCTCTGGTGCATGTGAAGATGCGATCCGGACCATTTGTCCAACAGATTGAGCTGGAAGGGTCTTACGTGAAACCTTCCATATTGAAGCACCTCGTAAGAGGCCACCATTTTCCCCAGAAGGCGAATGCAAAGATGAACTGATACCCGGGTCGGCTTCAGGACATCCCGAACCATCGTCTGGATTACCAATGCCTTTTCCAACAGAAGGAACACTTTCTGTGACTCCGTGTCCACTATCATTCCCAGGTATGGGAGCTTCCGTGTTGGCTCTAGGTGAGATTTTGGAAGGTTCAGAATCCACCCGTAATCCTGGAGAAGTTTGGTTGAGAGACAAATGCTGTCCAGCAACCTGTACCTGGACGGTGCTTTTAGCAGGAGATCGTCCAGGTACAGAATTATGTTCACTCCCTGTTTGCAGAGTAGAAACATCATATCTGCCATCACTTTGGTGAACACCCTTGGTGCCATGGAGAGACCAAATGGCAGGGCCTGGAACTGGTAGTGACAGTCCTGCAGTGCAATATGTAGATAAGCCTGAAGAGGCGGCCAGATCGAAATGTGAAGGTACACATCCTTGATATCCAGAGACACTAGGAATTCCCCCTCCTCCAGACCTGAGATTAAAGCTCTCAGAGACTCCATCTTGAATTTGAACACTCGTAAGTACGGGTTTAACGACTTGAGGTTCAGAATCGGTCTTACCGAACCGTCCGGCTTCGGTACTACAAACAAGTTGGAATAGTACCCCTTGTTTTGCAGGTGAGGTGGAACTGGAACAAAGACTTGAGTCTGTACCAGTTTTTGGATGGCATGCTGTAAAAGTTATACTTGCCTCTTGTGAAACTGGTAAGCCTGATTTGAAGAGTCTGTGAGGTGGGAGCTCTTGGAACTCCAGTCTGTAGCCCTGGGAAATAAGCTCTAGGGGGGTAATTCCAAGTTGATCGCAGCAGGAATTTTTTTTAGCAGTTGGGCAAAACCATGTGCACTGCAGGGGAGGCGGTTATAACATTTGCAGAGAGAGTTAGATTTGGGTGGGTTATTTTGTTTCTGTGCAGGGTAAATACTGGCTGCTTTATTTTTACACTGCAGTTTAGATTGCAGATTGAACACACCCCACCCAAATCTAACTCTCGCTGCAAATGTTAAATCTGCCTCCCCTGCAGTGCACATGGTTTTGCCCAATTGCTAAAAAAAATTCTGCTGCGATCAACTCAGAATTAGGCCCAATGACCCAGGGATCCTGGCACGAACCTGACCAGAACTGACTGAAGAATTGTAGTCGGGCTCCCATCTGACAGCCTTCCAGCCATCGCGGTCCACCGTCATGCTGAAGGCTTTGAGGAAGCAGAGCCTGAGCTCTGTTCCTGAGACCCTGCAGTTGCTGGTTTGCGTGGTTTACCTCTTGCGCCGCTGGGGGACGCAGAAGCATCTCTGGATTTACCTTTAAACTTGGCCGTCCGAAAGGACTGTAACTTAGAAGCTGAATAAGCCTTCTTGGCTGGGGGAGCTGCAGAAGGAAGATATACGTAGACTTACCCGCAGTAGCTGTGGAGATCCATTGGTCTAGTTCATCTCCAAACAAGTCCTCTCCTGTGAATGGTAGGCCTTCCATGCCATTCCTGGAGTCCATGTCAGCAGTCCACTGGCGTAGTCACAAGGCCCTGCGTGCTGACACTGCCATAGCGGTGGTGCGTGCATTAAGCAAGCCTCTCTCTTTTATGGCTTCCGCCATAAAGTTCGCAGAGTCCTGTATATGCTGCAGGAGTAAAACAACATCCCCCCTAGACAAGGAATCTATCCTCTCAATTAGGTTACCCGACCATTTAGCAATGGCTTTTGTCATCCACGCACATGGAATAGCAGGTCTTTTGGCCACCCCAGCAGCTGTGTACAAGGATTTGAGTGTAATCTCAATTTTACGATCAGCCGTATATTTTAGGGAGGCTGCACCAGGAACAGGCAATACAATTTTTCGTGACAGCCTAGAGACTGGTGCGACCACTATTAGTGGATTTTTCCATTTTTTCCTATCCTCCAGAGGAAAAGGAAAAGATGAGAGCATCCTTTTAGGGATTTGAAATTTCTAATCAGGATTAACCCATGGTTCTTCAAACAGGGTATTCAATTGCTTTGACACAGAAAAATTGACTGAGGATTTCTTTTTACATTAAAATAATATTCCTCACACTCCTCTGACACATTATCAGGAATATGCAGAACATATCTGATAGCTTCTATAAGAGCCTCTATTCCCTGTGACAGACCCGCACCCCCCCCCCCCCTTCCAAAGCCACCTAACCCTCCTCCATGTCTGACCTGTCAGCGTCAGAGTCAAACTGCAGGATATGGGCCAGAGATAGTTTTTGCAGACAAATGGGAGGGGATTGAGACGCTGGTTTGGGGACTGAGTCTCTGCTCACAAACTCATCCACAGTCTGTCTTAAGTATTTCGTCTCTTTCTCACTGCGGGACAATTTCGTGGAAATATTGGAGATCATGCCTTTAAAGGGAATTAACCCACTCCAGTTCAGCCCTGCTATTCTGGGAAGGTGCACTGCCCTGAGTTCCCAGTAGTGAGACCCTGGTGTAGAGGAACACTCCGCTGTACAAGAAACACACACTTTGCCTGACAAAATGTAAATGTGACAGCACACACACACACACACACACACACAGGAAAAGGTTAAGCACAATTAACCCACAAAAAGCCCTTCAGGGAGACACAGATGTTTGGAGCCAGCCCCCACAGCGACCTTATCGCTAATGCAAAGCTTAGTCGGGTCACAGACTAAGTACCCTGATAGGGGACTCAGTACACTATTAATCGCTCCCCCCCGCTATGACCCCCTGGTAATGCTGAGGCAATCTGAATACACTCCGGAGAAGCTGCGCGTCCCTGTCAGTCAGCGTCTGTGTCCACTGCAGAGGGAAAATGGCGCTGCTGGATCCGCTCATAGTAAAGGCCCCGCCCCTTCAATTGGCACGCGGTCTTCCCGCTTTTTTATACAACACAACACAGGACAGAAAAAGATTGTCTCTTTGTTGGCGCACTCAAGGAAGAGGAAATGAATTTATTTACATATATTATGAATAACAAGTTTCATTAAAAGATAACTTTTATTAATATCATTTTAAAATGTTGCAATTGAGAAACATAAATGTGAAAAAATATGTGCAAAATTATGTGAGTTCAGTGAATTAATTCACAAATTTGAAAAGAAAGAAAAAAAATTTTCATAAATAAAAACTGTTACACAATGCCTAATTCTTTTGTTCAGTTAATTGAATATTAATTTATGAATCGTGAAAAATACATGGTAACTGTATATGGATTATTTCTTCTTGTGTATCCTTTCAGTGGGTAATTGAAGATGTAAATATTTAATTATATGTAATTATCATAATTCCGTCACATCTAGATTCCCCATTAATTTCATATGGTTTATTATACCAAAAATGTAATCCACTAATTATACAGATTAGGTATTCACCCTCACTAAATGTGGTGGATAACCGAGTCACAGTACAATATTTGAGGAATGGGGTCTAGATGTAGAAACCCCAGTTATATCCCTATATACAGTAATTTCTGCCTCACGTATGGATGAAGGAGAATTCGAGTCATAGGTAATGGACCTATCTTATCCAATGTTGTGTGCACTTCGAGTTTATTGGAGAGCATTCATATCTCTACCAATAAATTAATACAATCCTAGACAACAGTTCATAATACGGGCTCTATGCCTAACAATACACAGCATCTATGTCTGGAATTTATTCATTAAACACTGGGTATGTATTCAGACTGTGGCCTCTATAATTAACGGTGTTGCCAGATCGAGACCTAGTAACTGGAGCTGCAATGGATATAGGGCTTTCACAAAGATCCCATTTAGATTATATCAAGGGAACATCCTGTATAATTATTACTTCCCATAATAGGCATATTACAACTTGCCAGCCAGTTCATATAATATTACTGCTGGTCTATGCGTACCTATTATGCGGGAGTCAATATGTCCCATGCCATGTGTCTATTAATGAATAGTCCCAATGTTTATACCACTTGGAGCCATATCCCACTATTGTTAGTGGATAGGGGCTGTGAGGGAGGACTTAATACCTGTCACGGAGATCACGGATTATAGCGGAGTGATCAGCTGTGCAAGGTGTTTTAACCTGCACTAGCAAAAATGGATAACATGAATCCTAAATTGCATTCAAATGAGGTTGATTCATGCCTCACATATATATTCTGCTCTATAAATTCCTAATAATCAGTTAGTGTCTAATCCGTTCTAATCTCTGAAGATATTACTGAGATGGGTTTAATTGCCGTTTGTTGGTAATCAGTTAATCCCCGTGTCAGGCACTCAATGCTCTCTAAGTTCTATGGCTCTAGCTGCACTATTCTGTCTATTACATGATCCCTACTTAACATTGCCTTAAGTTCTATGACTTTGGCTGCACTGATTGGTCCATTGCATAGTCCCTACTTAACATTGCCTACATGGTATGGCTAACTTTTTCATTCTCCTATCTCCACTATTCGGTACATTAATTAGAGCATATTCTCAATTGTGAACAGTAAGAGCGGGCTTGTCAGCTACGCTCTGAAACGCCGACGTGCACGTTTCGCAATTGCTTTAACAAGGCCTTGTTAAAGCAATTGCGAAACGTGCACGTCGGCGTTTCAGAGCGTAGCTGACAAGCCCGCTCTTACTGTTCACAATTGAGAATATGCTCTAATTAATGTACCGAATAGTGGAGATAGGAGAATGAAAAAGTTAGCCATACCATGTAGGCAATGTTAAGTAGGGACTATGCAATGGACCAATCAGTGCAGCCAAAGTCATAGAACTTAAGGCAATGTTAAGTAGGGATCATGTAATAGACAGAATAGTGCAGCTAGAGCCATAGAACTTAGAGAGCATTGAGTGCCTGACACGGGGATTAACTGATTACCAACAAACGGCAATTAAACCCATCTCAGTAATATCTTCAGAGATTAGAACGGATTAGACACTAACTGATTATTAGGAATTTATAGAGCAGAATATATATGTGAGGCATGAATCAACCTCATTTGAATGCAATTTAGGATTCATGTTATCCATTTTTGCTAGTGCAGGTTAAAACACCTTGCACAGCTGATCACTCCGCTATAATCCGTGATCTCCGTGACAGGTATTAAGTCCTCCCTCACAGCCCCTATCCACTAACAATAGTGGGATATGGCTCCAAGTGGTATAAACATTGGGACTATTCATTAATAGACACATGGCATGGGACATATTGACTCCCGCATAATAGGTACGCATAGACCAGCAGTAATATTATATGAATTGGCTGGCAAGTTGTAATATGCCTATTATGGGAAGTAATAATTATACAGGATGTTCCCTTGATATAATCTAAATGGGATCTTTGTGAAAGCCCTATATCCATTGCAGCTCCAGTTACTAGGTCTCGATCTGGCAACACCGTTAATTATAGAGGCCACAGTCTGAATACATACCCAGTGTTTAATGAATAAATTCCAGACATAGATGCTGTGTATTGTTAGGCATAGAGCCCGTATTATGAACTGTTGTCTAGGATTGTATTAATTTATTGGTAGAGATATGAATGCTCTCCAATAAACTCGAAGTGCACACAACATTGGATAAGATAGGTCCATTACCTATGACTCGAATTCTCCTTCATCCATACGTGAGGCAGAAATTACTGTATATAGGGATATAACTGGGGTTTCTACATCTAGACCCCATTCCTCAAATATTGTACTGTGACTCAGTTATCCACCACATTTAGTGAGGGTGAATACCTAATCTGTATAATTAGTGGATTACATTTTTGGTATAATAAACCATATGAAATTAATGGGGAATCTAGATGTGACGGAATTATGATAATTACATATAATTAAATATTTACATCTTCAATTACCCACTGAAAGGATACACAAGAAGAAATAATCCATATACAGTTACCATGTATTTTTCACGATTCATAAATTAATATTCAATTAACTGAACAAAAGAATTAGGCATTGTGTAACAGTTTTTATTTATGAAATTTTTTTTTCTTTCTTTTCAAATTTGTGAATTAATTCACTGAACTCACATAATTTTGCACATATTTTTTCACATTTATGTTTCTCAATTGCAACATTTTAAAATGATATTAATAAAAGTTATCTTTTAATGAAACTTGTTATTCATAATATATGTAAATAAATTCATTTCCTCTTCCTTGAGTGCGCCAACAAAGAGACAATCTTTTTCTGTCCTGTGTTGTTCTGTAACTTATTGTCTATGGCAGCACCCCCTATGATGAATGGTGATATATTTTTCCTACAATCATAAAATTAGGGGAAACTTTCATTATAAATATGCCAAAATTATCCTAGTGCAGAGGACATCCCCGCCCCCCATTCCCCGTGTATATAACGCTTTTTTATACAGGCTGATGTAATCTGGTGCTTAAAATGGAGAGAAAAATGTTTTAAGGCTGATTTTGTCAGTATGGGTCCTGTGTACAGTGTACTGAGACACAGTTGTGTACTGTGTCTGGAGACGCATTCCGCCCTGGTTAGAAGCCGTGCGTCTCCGTACCCTTGTGCTGCCATAATGGCTGGCGCCCCACTAACCGGGACGCCGGCTTAGTACTCACCACTCTTCTGGCTCTGTTAGGGGTGGCGGCATGCTGCAGGAATGTACGCTCGCCGTGGTGGGGCTTGCGAATAGTTCCCTGAGGAGCTCAGTGTCCTGTCAGCGGGGAACGGGACCATTAACCCTTCAAGAGGTTCAAGCTCCCAAACCGGGTGGGAGAGTGCTGAGGTTCCTGCAGAACTGATTGACCAAACTGAAGGTCCTCAGAGGCCAAAGTATCGAACTTGTAGAACTTAGCAAACGTGTTTGAACCTGACGAAGAAGCTGCTCGGCAGAGCTGTAAAGCTGAGACACCCCGGGCAGCAGACCATGAAGAACCCACTGATCTAGTAGAGTGGGCCTGTACAGATTTTGGACACGGCAAACCTGCCGTGGAATAAGCATGCTGGATAGTAAGCCTGATCCAGCGTACAATTGTCTGCTTTGAAGCAGGACACCCAATTTTATTGGGATCAGAGAGAACAAACAGCGATTCAGATTTTCTGTGACAAGCTGTCCGCTTCACATAGATCTTCAAAGCCCTCACGACATCCAAGGACTTTAAGTAGCAGAGGTATTGGTAACCACCGGAACCACAATAGGTTGGTTGATATGAAACGCAGGCACCACCTTTGGAAGAAATTGCTGATGAGTTCTGAGTTCAGCCCTATCTTCATGAAAATTCAAATAGGGGCTTTTGTGAGACAACGCCCCCAGCTCCGACACACGCCTCACAGAAGCCAAGGCCAACAGCGTGACGGCCTTCCACGTAAGAAACTAGACGTCAACGTCCAGTAAAAGGCTCAAACCATTCCGATTGCAGGAACTGCAACACCTCCTACGGCACCTTGAGATCCCAAGGTGCCATAGGAGGCACAAAGGGCGATTGGATGTGCAGAACTCCCTTCAAAAATGACTGAACCTCAGGGAGAAAAGCAAACTGTTTCTGGAAGAAAATGGATAAGACCGAAATCTGGAATTTATGGAGCCCAAACGTAGGCCCACATCCACACCTGACTGCAGAAAAAGGAGAAAACGTCCCAGTTGAAATTTCACCGCAGGAAATTTCCTGTACGCACACCAAGAAACATATTTTTTCCAAATACGGTAGTAATGTTTAGACGTTACCCCCTTTCTGGCTTGGATCAGGGTTGGAATAACCCTATCCGGGATCCCTTTCCTGGCTAGAATTTGAAGCTCAACCTCCATGTAGCCGTGGTAAGTCTTGATAGACGAACGGCCCCTGTTGTAGAAGGTCCTCGCGAAGAGGTAGATGCCACGGGTCCTCTAGGAGAATCTCCAGTAGATCCGCATACCAGGCCCTTCCTGGCCAGTCCGGAGCAATAAGAATTGCTTGAACCTTTTCCCTTTTTATTGTTTTGAGACTCCATGGGATCAATGGAGTGGTGGAAACACGTACACCATCTGGTAGACCCATGGAGTCACCAGAGTGTCCACCGCCACTGCTTGCGGGTCCCTCGACCTTGAACAATACTGCTTGAGCTTCTTGTTGAGACGAGAGGCCATCATGTCGATTTGTGGAATTCCCCACAGACGTGTCAAGCACCTGAACACCTCCGGGTGAAGGCCCCTCTCTCCTGGGTGGAGGTCGTGTCTGTTGAGGAAGTCTGCTTTCCAGTTGTCTACTCCCGGAATGAAGACCGCGGACAACGCCAAGCGTTTTTTGCTGCCCAGAGGAGAATCCTTGTTACCTGTGACATTGCTGCCCTTCTCTTTGTTCCGCCTTGTCGGTTTATGTACGTTACTGCCGTCACATTGTCAGACTAAAATTGAATGGCTTGATCTTGAAGAAGAGGCGATGCCTGTAGAAGGGCGTTGTATGTGGCCCTTAGTTCCAGAATGTTGATTGGAGGAAAGGCTTCCTGACTTGACCATTTTACTTGGAACTGTTCCCCCTGGATGACTGCTCCCCAACCTCCGAGGCTTGCATCTGTGGTTAGCAGAATCCAATTTTAAATCCCGAACCTTCTGCCCTCGGAGAGGTGAGAAGTCTGAAGCCACCACAGAAGAGAAATTCTGTCTTTTGGCGACAGATGGATCCTTTGGTGCATGTAAAGATGCGATCCGGACCTTTTGTCCAACAGATCCAGCTGGATGGGCCTTGCGTGAAAACTTCCATACTGCAGAGCCTCATAAACGGCTACCATCTTTCCCAGGAGGCGAATGCATAGATGCACCGATGTCTGGGTTTGTCTTAGAACATCCCGCACCATCGACTAGATCACCAATGCTTCTTCCAACGGAAGGAATACCTTCTGCACCTCCATATCCAATATCATCCCCAGGAACGGAAGCCTCCGTGTTGGTTCCAGATGAGATTTTGGTAGGTTCAAAATCCACCCGTGATCCTGGAGTAGTCGGGTTGATAGGGCAATGTTGACTAACAACCTCTCCCTGGATGACGCTTTTAGCAGATCATCCAGGTACGGTATTATGTCCACTCCCTGTTTGCGGAGGAGAAACATCATCTCTGCCATTTGCCTTGGTGAACAACCTCGGTGCCGTAGAGAGGCCAAATGGCAGGGCCTGGAACTGGTAATGACAGTCCTGTAATGCAAACCTTAGATAAGCCTGATGAGGTGGCCAAATCGGAATAAGAAGGTACGCATCCAGAGACACCAAGAATTCCCCATCCTCCAGACCTGAGATCACCGCTCTCAGAGACTCCATCTTGAACTTGAAAACACGTAAGTACAGGTTCAACGACTTGAGATTTAAAATGTGTCTTACCGAACCGTCCAGTTTCGGAACTACAACCAGGTTGGAATAATAACCCTGGTTTTGCAGCTGATGTGAACCTGAGTCATTACCAGTTTCTGAATTGCTTCCTGTAAAGTCATACTTGCTTCTTGAGAAGCTGGTAAGCCTGATTTATAGAATCTGTGAGGTGGGAGTTCCTGAAACTCCAGTCCGTAGCCCTGGGCTATAAGATCTTTGACCCAGGGATCCTGGCATGACGTTGCCCATATGTGACTGAAGAATCTCAAACGGGCTTCCACCTGCCTGTCTTCCAGACAGTGCAGTCCACCGTCATGCTGAAGGCTTAGAGGAAGCAGAACCGGGTTTCTGTTCCTGTGAACCTGCAGTTGCTGGTTTTCTAGGTTTACCTCTATTGCCTTTGAAGGCCGTAGAAGAACCCTTGGTTTTGTTTTTAAACTTCGCCGTCCGAAAGTACTGCAGAGTTGGAGCAGTGTAGGATTTTCTAGCCGGGAGAGCTGTGGAAGGAAGGTATGTAGACTTCATCTCCAAAAAGGGATCACCTGTGAAAGGTAGGCTTTCCATGCCTTTTCCGGATTTCGCATCCGCAGTCCATTGCGTAGCCACAAGCCCCTGCGTGCCGACACTGCCATGGCAGTGGTGCGAGCATTGAGTCAACCAATTTCCTTTATGGCCTCCACCATAAAGTTAGCAGAATCCTGTATAAACTGTAGGAGTAAAATTTTCTCCCCCCTGGATAAACAATCTAACCCATCAATTAGATTACCTGACCATTTAGCAATGGCCCTAGAGGTCCATGCACAAGTTATAGTGGGTCTCTGGGCCACCCCCGCAGCGGTGTACAGAGATTTGAGATCTTGCGGTCTGCAGCATCCTTCAAAGAAGCTGCCCCAGGAACAGGTAAAACTATCTTACGTGACAGCCTAGAAACCGATGCGTCAACTATCGGTGGGTTTTCCCATTTTTTCCTGTCATCCTGAAGAAACGGGAAAGATGTGAGTAACCGTTTTGGACCTAAAACTTCTCGTCAGGATTTACCCAAGTTGATTCAAGTAAGGAATTTAATTAATTAGATGCAGGAAAAATAGGATTTTAAATTACCTATCGGTAAATCCTTTTCTCATAGTCCGTAGAGGATGCTGGGTTATGGAAGGGTCCACTAGGAGCCATTGGCACTTTAAGCGTTAGAGGGAGGAGCCAGCCCACATACTCAATGCCCCTCCTACCAGACCCAGTCTAGAAACTGTGCCCGAGGAGACGGAAATCTTTGAGAGAAGGATTACACAGATAGTGGCTACATTCACACCAGCTCACACACAAGACAACCCAAGCTAACTAGCTTGAAACATCAGCAATGGTTGAACAGAATTACTTACCAAGTAACAAAAACAGTGCTTACCAAGAACTAAGCAGTACTGAACTAAATAACCACTACAGGATAACGAAGAGCTGGGCGGGCGCCCAGCATCCTCTACGGACTACGATAAAAGGATTTACCGGTAGGTAATTAAAATCCTATTTTCTCTTACGTCCTAGAGTATGCTGGGGTTCACATTAGTACCATGGGGATGTACCAAAGCTCCCAGAACGGGAGGGAGAGCGCGGAGGCTCCTGCAGAACCAACTGACCAAACTTTAGGTCCTCAGAGGCCAAAGTATCGAACTTGTAGAACTTTGTGACCGTGTTCAACCCTGACCAAATAGCTGCTCGGCAGAGTTGTAAGGCCGAGACACCCCGGGCAGCTGCCCAGGAAGGACCAACCTTACGAGTAGAGTGGGCCTTAACAGACGTAGGACACGGCAAGCCTGCCGTAGAATATGCATGCTGGATAGTGAGCCTGATCCAGCGAGAGATCGTCTGCTTAGAAGCAGGACACCCAATTTTCTTGAGATCATACAGGACAAACCGAGAGTCCAACTTTCTGTGACGAGCAGTCCTCCTCACATAGATCTGTAGTGACCTTACAACATCTAAGGACCTTGAGGAAATTGAGGAGTCCGTCACAACTGGCACCACAAAAGGCTGGTTGATATGAAATGCCGACACAACCTTCGGAATAAACTGCTGACGTGTCCGAAGCTCAACTCTATCCTTATGGAAGATCAAGCATGGGCTTTTACATGACAAAGCCCTCAACTCCGACACACGTCTAGCAGAAGCTAAGGCCAACAAAGTGACAGCCTTCCACGTGAGAAACTTGACCTCAACCTCCTGTAGGGGTTCAAACCAGTCCGACTGGAGGAACTGCAACACCACGTTAAGATCCCAGGGCGCCGTAGGCAGTACAAAAGGAGGTTGGATGTGCAGAACTCCCTTCAAAAAAATCTGAACCTCGGGGAGGGCAGCCAACTGTTTCTGGAAGAAAATGGAAAGGGGCAAAATTTGGACCTTTATGGATCCTAACTTCAGGCCCATATCCACACCTGCTTGCAGGAAGAGGAGAAAATGTCCCAGTTGAAACTCCACCGCCGGAAACTTCTTGGACTCACACTAAGATACATATTTTTTCCAAATACGATGGTAATGTTTTGACGTTACTCCTTTCCTAGCCTGTATCAGGGTAGGAATAACCTTGTTCGGAATGCCCTTCCAAGCTAGTATCTGGCACTCAACCTCCATGCCGTCAAATGTAGCCGCAGTACGTCTTGATAGGTGAACGGCCCCTGCTGCAGCAGGTTCTCCCGAAGAGGTAGAGGCCTCGGCTCTTCTAGCAGTAGATCCAGAAGATCCGCGTACCAAGCCCTTCTCGGCCAGTCCGGAGCGATGAGGAATGCTTGAACTCTTGTTCTCCTTACAAGTTTGAGAACTCTTGGAATAAGTGGGAGTTGAGGAAACACGTACACCGACTGGAACACCCACGGAGTCACTAGGGCATCCATCGCCACTGCTTGCGGGTCCCTCGACCTGGAACAATACCGCCGAAGCTTCTTGTTGAGACGAGAGGCCATCATGTCGATCTGGGGTACGCCCCAAAGATCTGTTACCTCTGGATGGAGATCGTGTCTGCTGAGGAAGTCCGCTTCCCAGTTGTCTACTCCTGGAATGAAGATTGCCGACAGCGCCAATGCATGTTTTCTGCCCAGAGGATGATCCTTGTCACCTCTGACATTGCAGCTCTGCTCTTCGTACCACCCTGTCGGTTTATGTAAGCCACTGTCATTACATTGTCCGACTGCACTTGAATGGCCAGATTTCTCAGAAGAAGGGCCGCTTGAAGAAGACCGTTGTAGACGGCTCTTAGTTCCAGAATGTTTATTGGCAGGCCGGCTTCCAGACTTGACCCCCTTCCTTGGAAGGTTTTCCCTTGAGTGACTGCGCCCCAGCACCGGAGACTTGCAGCCGTGGTTAGAAGGATCCAGTCCTGAATCCCGAACCTGCGGCCCTCCAGAAGGTGAGGTAATTGCAGCCACAAGAGGAGTGAAATCCTGGCCTTTGGCGACAGACGTATTCTCTGGTGCATGTGTAGATGGGATCCCGACCTCTTGTCCAGGAGATCCAGTTGGAAGGGCCAAGCATGAAACCACCCATACTGCAGAGCCTCGTAAGAGGCCACCATCTTTCCCAGAAGGCGAATGCACTGATGAACCGACACCCGGGTTGGCTTCAGGACATCCCAGACCATTGTTTGTATCACCAATGCTTTTTCCTCCAGAAGAAACACCCTCTGCACTTCCGTGTCGAGGATCATTCCCAGAAAGAACCTCCTCCTGGTTGGTTCCAAATGTGATTTTGGGATATTCAGGATCCAACCATGTACCCCGAGAAGCTGGGTCGTGAGACCTATTGACCGTAACAGCTTCTCCTTGGACAAACCCTTTATCAGCAGATCGTCCAGATGCGTAATTATGTTCACACCCTGCTTGCGGAGAACCATCATTACCGCCATCACCTTGGTGAATACCCTTGGTGCTGTGGAGAGGCTAAATGGTAGGGCCTGGAACTGAAAATGACAGTCCAACAGAGCAAATCGGAGATAAGCCTGATGCTGCAGCCAAATCGGAATGTGGAGGTACGTATACTTGATATCCAGGGATACCAGGAATTCCACCTTTTCCAGACTTGATATCACCGCCCTTAGAGACTCCATTTTGAACTTGAACTCCCTCAGAAAGGGGTTTAGTGATTTTAAGTTCAGAATGGGCCTGAGCGTATCATCCGGTTTCGGTACCACGAAAAGGTTCGAATAGTAACCCGTGTGTTGTATTTGAGGAGGGACTGGTACAATGACCTGTGCCTCAACCAACTTCTGGATGGCCCCTTGTAGGGTGGCCCTGTTTGCCGGCAAAGCTGGCAAGCCCGATGTGAAGAACCGATGAGGGAGATCTTGAAATTCCAGCCGGTACCCCTAGGACACAATATCTAGTACCCAGGGGTCCAGGCCGGACGACACCCAGACGTGACTGAAATGTCTAAGTCTCGGCCCTACCTCCAGGCTGCGCTGTCCACCGTCATACGGAGTACTATGGTGCACCTGAAGCAGGCTTCTGTTCCTGGGAACCCACCGCAGCAAGTTTCTTGGATTTTGGTCGGCCCCCTCTAAAGAAGGTGTTGGACGGTTTGGCCTTTCTTGGTTTAGAAACCATAGACTATATGGAAACGGGGCCTGGACTGCACACCCTAGCTTATTATAATGGGATGTGCTACCTTGCTGGGACTAAGTACTGTAATACTACAACATAGGAACAAAGGGGGCAGGGTGCACCATACACCATTAAAATTATAACCATAATATAATATTTGAGGTTCTTTGCATATATTGGCCAGTATATGAGCCTGCCCACCTGCTTAGAAACCATAGGACTGATATGCAGGTGAAGAAAAAGGTTTCTTCGTAGTAGGAGCTGCTGAGGGAAGAAAAGGGGACTTACCCGCTGTAGCCGTGGAGATCCACGCATCCAACGCTTCCCCAAAGAGGGCCTGGCCTGTGTAGGGTTAGGTCTCCACACCTCTCTTGGATTCCGCATCGGCAGACCACATTCCTCGACGAGCTGAGACGGACATGGAAGAAATTCCTGCAGCCATTGAACCCAGGTCTTTCATGGATTCCACCATAAAACCTACAGAATCCTGAATGTTACGGAGAAACAATTCAAGGTCACTCTTATCTAACGTATCCAAATCCTCAAGTAAAGTGCCTGACCACTTTACTATAGCTTTGGAAATCCATGCACAGGCAATAGTAGGCCATAGTACTGCCCCTGAAGCCGTGTATATGGATTTGAGCGTAGTATCAATTTTGCAATCAGCCGGCTTCTTCAAGTCGGTAGATCCTGGGACAGGTAAATCCACCTTTTTTGAGAGTCTGGATACAGACGCGTCCACTATGGGTGGGTTTTCCCATTTCTTTGTATCCTCCTCAGGGAAGGGGAAAAGCAACCAGAACCTTCCTAGGGATCTGGAATTTTTTCTCTGGATTTTCCCATGCTTTTTCAAAAATAGCATTTAATTCCTTGGACGCAGGGAAGGTTAGCGAGGCTTTCTTATTGTCAGTGAAGTAAGCCTCCTCAACCTGTTCAGGTGTTGTGTCAGTAATATTCAACACATCTCTAATAGCCTCTATCATCAACTGCACCCCCTTTGCAAGAGATGCGGCCCCCCTGAGTACGTCCTCATCACCGTCTGCCGTGTCAGAGTCGGTATCCGTGTCGTCTTGCATAATCTGGGCAAGAGAACGTTTGTAGGAATCTACAGAGGGGGGTCCTGAGGTAATAGAACCAGACCAAACTGCCATAGAATTCTGTAAAACCCGAGTTGCAGATGCATTCTGAGCAACCCTAGCAGAAACCATAGTTTTGATAGAGGATAACCACTCAGGCTCCCTTGCTGGTATCTGCGCTACAACAGTGCAATCCTGATTACATGGAATGACATCATCCTGAGAGGACATGTCCTCAGCTGCATATGACACAGAGTCCCTGGACACAGCTAACTGGAGACCCTCCACTCCACATACACAGGGTAGATTAGACACAGTTTCCCCCCTGAGAATGGCAAGAGAGACAGAGTTCAGAGCCTACCCACACACAGTGCTAATTATATATATATATATATATATATATATATATATATATATATATATATATAAGGATTTTAATACCTACCGGTAAATCCTTTTCTCTTAGTCCGTAGGGGATGCTGGGGACGCTTCAAGAACCATGGGGTATAGACTGGATCCGCAGGAGACATGGGTACTTTAAGACTTTAAAAGGGGTGTGAACTGGCTCCTACCTCTATGCCCCTCCTCCAGACTCCAGTTATAGGAACTGTGCCCAGGGAGACTGACATATCGAGGAAAAGGATTTATTTAATTTTAAACTAAAGGTGAGATACATACCAGCTCACGCCTCAAGCATGCCGTACAACATGGCATTCAACAACGCATGCAACGGCATGAATAATGTCAGCAACAGGCTGACTTAATGCAACACAACACAACACAACACATGTGTGTAACTATAACCAATAACTGCAGATACAGTACGCACTGGGACGGGCGCCCAGCATCCTCTACGGACTAAGAGAAAAGGATTTACCGGTAGGTATTAAAATCCTATTTTCTCATACGTCCTAGAGGATGCTGGGGACGCTTCAAGAATCATGGGGTTTATACCAAAGCTCTAGAACGGGCGGGAGAGTGCGGGTGACTCTGCAGCACCGATTGACCAAACAAGAGGTCCTCATCAGCCAGGGTATCAAACTTGTAAAACTTTGCAAGTGTTTGAACCCGACCAAGTAGCTGCTCGGCAAAACTGAAATGCCGAGACCCCTCGGGCAGCCGCCCAGGAAGCGCCCACCTTTCTGGTAGAATGGGCTTTCACCGATTTCAGTAACGGCAATCCAGCTGTAGAATGAGCCTGCTGAATCGCATCACAGATCCAGCGTGCAATAGTCTGCTTGGAAACAGGAGCCCCAATCTTGTTGGGAGCATACAGAACAAACAGAGCATCCGTTTTCCTAATCTGTGCCGTTCTGACGACATAAATTTTCAAAGCTCTGACCACAGAGAGACTTCGATTCCGCCAAGGCTTCAGTAGCCACTGGCACCACAATAGGTTGGTTCATGTGAAACGATGAAACCACTTTTGGCAGAAATTGTTGACGAGTTCTCAACTCCGCTTTATCTGCATGGAAGATTAAATAGGGGCTCTTGTGAGACAAAGCTGCTAATTCAGACACCCGCCTTGCGGATGCGAAAGCCAACAGCATGACCACCTTCCAAGTGAGGAATTTCAACTCAACTTTATGTAAAGGTTCAAACCAATGAGATTGCAGGAACTGCAACACCACATTAAGATCCCATGGTGCTACTGAGGGCACAAAGGGAGGCTGGATGTGCAGCATGCCTTTCACGAAAGTCTGAATTTCTGGAAGGGAGACCAATTCTTTTTGAAAGAAAATTGAGAAGGCCGAAATTTGTACTTTAATGGAGCCTAACTTTAGGCTCGCAGCCACACCTGCTTGTAGAAAATGGAGAAACCGCCCCAGCTGAAATTCCTCCATAGGAGCCTTCTTGGATTCACACCAAGACACATTTTCTCCAAATACGGAGGTAATGTTTCGCCGTTACTTCTTTTCTAGTCTGAAACAAAGTGGGAATGACTTCACTGAGAATACCCTTTCGGGATAGGATTTGGCGTTCAACTGCCATGCCGTCAAACGCAGCCGCGGTAAGTATTGATACACTCACGGCCCCTGCTGTAACAGGTCCTCTCGTAGAGGAAGAGGCCAGTGATCTCCTATGAGTAATTCCTGAAGATCCAGATACCAGGCCCTCCTTGGCCAGTCTGGAACAATGGGTATCGCATGAACCCTTGTTCTTCTTATGATCTTTATCACTTTTGGAATGAGTGGAAGTGGAGGGAACACATAGACCGACTGAAACACCCATGGTGTCACTAAGGCGTCCACTGCTATTGCTTGAGGGTCCCTCGACCTGGAACAATATCTCTGAAGTTTCTTGTTGAGGCGAGACACCATCATATCTATTTGAGGAGTTCCCCAACGACTTGTCACTTCTGCAAAGACCTCTTGATGAAGACCCCACTCTCCTGGATGGAGATCGTGTCTGCTGAGGAAGTCTGCTTCCCAGTTGTCCACGCCTGGAATGAAGACCGCTGACAGAGCGCTTACATGCCTTTCCGCCCAGCTGCAAACTTTTGTGGCTTCTGCCATTGCCGCTCTGCTCTTCGTTCCGCCCTGGCGGTTTATGTACGCCACTGCTGTTATGTTGTCCGACTGAATCAAGACGGGCAGACCACAAAGAAGATGTTCCGCTTGCAGAAGGCCGCTGTAGATGGCCCTTAATTCCAGAATGTTTATGTGCAGACAAGCTTCCTGGCTTGACCATTTTCCCTGGAAATTTTCCCCGTGTGACTGCTACCCAGCCTCGGAGACTTGCATCCGTGGTCACCAGGATCCAATCATGAATCCCGAACCTGCGACCCTGTAAGATATGAGAGCTGTGCAGCCACCACAGGAGGGAGATTCTGGTCCTTGAGGACAGGATTATTTTCCAGTGCATGTGCAGGTGCGACCCGGACCACTTGTCCAACAGGTCCCACTGAAACACCCTGGCATGGAATCTGCCAAACCGAATGGCCTCGTAGGCCGCCACCATCTTTCCCCAGCAACCGAGTGCATTGATGAATCGACACTCTTGCCGGGTTCAGAATCTGTTTGACCATGTTCTGAATTTCCAGAGTCTTTTCCACTGGAAGAAAGACTCTCTGTAAGTCTGTGTCCAGAAACATACCCAAGAATGACAGCCGTGTTGTCGGAACCAACTGTGATTTTGGCAAGTTTAGGAGCCAACCATGTTGTTGCAGAATTGTCAGGGAGAGCGTAATGTTCTGCAGTAATTGCTCCTTGGATCTCGCCTTTATCAGGAGATACGGAATAATCGTGACTCCCTGCTTGCACAGGAGAACCATAATTTCCGCCATTACTTTGGTGAAAATTCTCGGAGCCGTGGCCAGACCAAACGGCAACGTCTGAAATGGATAATGGCAATCCTGCACTGTAAACCTCAGATAAGCCTGATGTGGAGGATAAATGGGAACATGCAAGTAGGCATCCTTTATATCTACAGACACCATAAACTCTCCCTCCTCCAGACTGGAGATCACTGCCCGGAGAGATTCCATCTCGAATTTGAATTTCCTTAGGTAGAAATTGAGGGATTTGAGGTTCAGGATTGGTCTGAGCCGTCTGGCTCGAATAAAAAAGACTTCTCCTTGTTGCGACAGAGGAACCCTGACAATGACCTGATTTAGACACAATTTTTGTATTGCTTCGCATACTACCTCCCTGTCCTGAAGGGAAGCTGGTAAGGCCGATTTGAAAAATCGGCAAGGGGGAATGTCTTGAAACTCTAGTTGGTAACACTGGGACACTATTTCCAAAACCCATGGGTCTAGGGCCGAACAAGCCCAGAATTGACTGAAGAGTTTGAGACGTGCCCCCACCGGTGCTGACTCCCTCAGAGGAGCCCCAGCGTCATGCGGTGGATTTGGCAGCAGCCAGGAAGGACTTCTGCTCTTGGGAACTTGCCACAGCCGGTGACCTTTTTCCTTTTCTTCTTCCTCTAGAAGTAAGGAAGGACGTCCCTCTGCCTTTTTTGTATTTATTGGGACGAAAGGACTGCATCTGATAGTGGTGCGTTTTCTTCTGTTGTGCAGGAACATAAGGTAAAAATGACGACTTACCCGCGGTAGCTGTAGATACCAGGTCAGCGAGGCAGTCACCAAACAAGACACCACCTTTATACGGCAGAGACTCCATAGCCTTCTTAGAGTCTGCATCAGCATTCCATTGATGAATCCACAATGCTCTCCTGGCTGAGACTGCCATGGCATTGGCCCTTGATCCCAAAAGTCCAATATCCCTCGCAGCTTCCTTTAGATAGGCTGCAGCGTCCCTGATATGACCCAGTGTCAAATTAACGCTATCCCTGTCCAGGGTATCTATATCAGATGACAAGTTATCTGACCATTTTTCAATAGCGCTACTTACCCATGCCGAAGTCACGGCAGGTCTGAGCGGCGTACCCGTAGTGACATAAATGGATTTCAAAGTATTTTCCTGCTTACGATCCGCAGGTTCCTTTAGGGCTGCTGTTTCAGGAGACGGCAGCGCCACCTTTTTGGACAGCCGTGATAAAGTTTTGTCCACAGCGTCACCCCGACTCCCACTTTTCCCTATCCCCCGAGGGGAACGGATATGACACCGGAATTCTCTTGGGAATCTGAAACTTCTTGTCAGGATTTTCCCAGACCTGTTTAAAAGCATGTTCAGTTCATGAGAGGGAGGAAACGTTACCTCAGGTTTCTTTCCTTTAAACATACAGACCCTTGTATCAGGAACAGCAGGGTCCTCCGTGATATGTAACACGTCTGTTATCGCCACAATCATGTACTGAATGCTCTTAGCCAGTTTGGGATTTAATCTGGCATCACTATAGTCGACACTGGAGTCAGAGTCCGTGTCGGTATCTGCTATCTGGGTAAATTAATGCTTTTGTGACCCCAAGGGGGTCTGAACCTGGGACAACACATCCTCTACGGATTTTTTCCATGCCTGGTTTTGAGACTCAGATTTATCCAATCTTTTATTCAAACGAGCCACATTCGCATTCAAAGCACTCAGAACATTTACCCAATCAGGAGTCGGCGGTGCCAACAGGGTCACTCCCACAGACGTTTCTTTCCCTAATCCAGTCTCCTCCTGGGAAGAGCACTCTGCCTGACCACAGTGGCTCTGTTTGTTCTGTATGCTCCCAACACACATGCATCGACACACACAAACACACTGGGCATATAGGGGACAGACCCACAGTAAAGCCTGTCAGAGAAACACAGAGGGAGTTTGCCAGCTCACAACCCAGCGCATATCCCTGTTCTGAACACCTTTATATAAAGTCCCATATTACATTAAATAGCACCAAATATACTGTGCCCCCCCCCCCCCCACCCACACACACACTTTTTTGCACCCTGTTACTTGTACAGCAGCGGAGAGGAAGGCTAGCGTCTCTGCAGCTCTGTGTAGAGAAAATGGTGCTGGTGAGAGCTGTGAGGTCTAAGCCACGCCCCCTCAATGGCGCACTTCAGCCACGCTATTATTTTAAATATTTATACTGGCGGAGGACCGGATTCAGTGCCTAGGCACTTAAAAACCACTTTTGCCAGGTCATATTGAGGATTTACATGCTGCCCAGCCCCCCCCCCCCTCCGCACCCTGTAGTGCCGCTGTGTGGGAGCATGGCGCGCAGTGCGGCCGCTGTGCGGTACCTCAAAGCAGTCACTGAAGTCTTCTGAACTTCTTCTACTCACCCGTCTTCTGACTTCTGGCTCTGCCAGGGGGGTGATGGCGGGCTCCGGGAACGAGCATCTAGGCATACCTAGCGTTCAGACCCTCAGGAGCTAATGGTGTCCTGTAGCCTAAGAAGCAGCGCCTTGAAACTCACAGAAGTAGGGCTGCTTCTCTCCCCTAAGTCCCACGATGCAGGGAGACTGAGAAACTCTGGAGAGCTCCCCAGTGTGCAACCAGTCTCACTGGGCACAGATTCTAAACTGGAGTCTGGAGGAGGGGCATAGAGGGAGGAGCCAGTTCACACCCCTTTTAAAGTCTTAAAGTGCCCATGCCTCCTGGGGATCCCGTCAATACCCAATGGTTCTTGAAGCGTCCCCAGCATCCTCTAGGACGTATGAGAAATTATATATATATATATATATATATATATATATATATATATATATGTAGAGGCAGGGGAGAAGAACAAGCGCCATATGGTGTAGTATTTTAGATAAGTCGGAGTATTATGTACACGTATATAATATGTAAGTACCGGATGGATTCTTGAGATCAGGCCTGTCTGTCTCTCTCTATTCTTGGTGGCTGTTCCCCACCTATATGTTAGGAGACAAAGATCATCGCCATATAGTGTAGTAACCTCGTATTTCTCTTAGGGAACCCTCCCCTATATTTCATGCGTACCAAATGAAAAATTCAATTTAGCATATAAGATATACTTATATCCAGGTGGATCAAGTCGGTCCGGTATGATGTATTAGCTCAATCAATCGCCTGCTGCTGCCTTATATAGCAATATCAGAATTTTAATCAACAAATATAATATACAAAATTCAAATAAAGATAAATCAAATAAAAAATCTTAGCTGATTGATATAAGCAGTAGGTAGGTCAGTCTCAACGCGTTTCGCCTCCAGGGCTTCCTCAGGAAGCCCTGGAGGCGAAACGCGTTGAGACTGACCTACCTACTGCTTATATCAATCAGCTAAGATTTTTTATTTGATTTATCTTTATTTGAATTTTGTATATTATATTTGTTGATTAAAATTCTGATATTGCTATATAAGGCAGCAGCAGGCGATTGATTGAGCTAATACATCATACCGGACCGACTTGATCCACCTGGATATAAGTATATCTTATATGCTAAATTGAATTTTTCATTTGGTACGCATGAAATATAGGGGAGGGTTCCCTAAGAGAAATACGAGGTTACTACACTATATGGCGATGATCTTTGTCTCCTAACATATAGGTGGGGAACAGCCACCAAGAATAGAGAGAGACAGACAGGCCTGATCTCAAGAATCCATCCGGTACTTACATTTTATATACGTGTACATAATACTCCGACTTATCTAAAATACTACACCATATGGCGCTTGTTCTTCTCCCCTGCCTCTACAGAATTGCATGACTGAATATACCCAGGTCATATTTTGAAGAACTGAGCAGCCACCAAAGAAGCTTGGGAGGTGTCTATTGACGGAGCATTCACGACCGATTAAGTCCAAACTTCTGGACTTTTTGACGACCCCTTCCTTCAAAGGAACATTTGAACGTTAGACTAAGCGCACTGACCTATAAAACTCTTTCCATATATATATATATATATATATATATATATATATATATATATATATATATATCTTTATATAATCTCTCTCTCTCTCTCATGCACCGGTGGGGGGATTAAAGCAAACGCATTCAACAAAGTAAAGTAGAAAAAATAAGATTTTAAACCTACCGGTAAATCTTTTTCTCCTAGTACGTAGAGGATGCTGGGGACGTAAGGACCATGGGGTATAGACGGGCTCCGCAGGAGACATGGACACTCTAATACTTTAGATGGGTGTGAACTGGCTACTCCCTCTATGCCCCTCCTCCAGTTAAACTGGGCACAGTTAAAGAACTGTGCCCAGAGGAGACGGAAAGTACGAGGAAAGGATTTTTGTTAAACTAAGGGCGAGATACACACCAGCCCACACCATCCACACCGTACAACATGGAATATACGAAACCAGTCAACAGAATGAACAAACAGCATCAGCCAGAGACTGATCTCAACTGTAACATAACCCTTATGTAAGCAACAACTATATACAAGCCATGCAGAAATAGTCCGCAATGGGACGGGCGCCCAGCATCCTCTACGGACTAGCAGAAAAAGATTTACCGGTAGGTTTAAAATCTTATTTTCTCTTACGTCCTAGAGGATGCTGGGAACTCCGTAAGGACCATGGGGATTATACCAAAGCTCCAAAACGGGCGGGAGAGTGCGGATGACTCTGCAGCACCGAGTGAGCAAACATGAGGTCCCAATTAGCCAGGGTATCAAACTTGTAGAATTTTGCAAAAAAGTGTTTGAACCCGACCAAGTAGCTGCTCGGCAAAGCGGTAATGCCGAGACGCCTCGGGCAGCCGCCCAAGAAGAGCCCACCTTCCTAGTGGAATGGGCCTTTACTGAATTTGGTAACGGCAATACACCCGTAGAATGAGCCTGTTGAATCGTGTTACAGATCCAGTGAGCAATAGTCTGCTTAGAAGCAGGAGCGCCAACTTTGTTGGCCGCATACAGGACAAACAGTGCCTCTGTTTTCCTAACCCGAGCCGTCCAGGCTACATAAATTTTTTAAGGCCCTGACCACATCAAGGGACTTGGAATCCTCCAAGTCACCCGTAGCCACAGGCACCACAATAGGTTGGTTCATATGAAATGACGACACCACTTTAGGTAGAAATTGACGACGAGTCCTCAACTCTGCTCGATCCACATGGAAAATCAGATAGGGGCTCTTGTGAGACAAAGCCGCCAATTCGGACACCCGCCTCGCAGATGCCAAAGCCAACAACATGACCACTTTCCAAGTGAGAAATTTTAATTCAACTGTTTGAAGAGGTTCAAACCAGTGTGATTTAAGGAACTGAAACACCACGGAAAGGTCCCACGGTGCCACTGGGGGCACAAAAGGAGGCTAGATGTGCAGCACTCCCTTTACAAAAGCCTGGACTTCTGGGAGAGAAGCCTATTTGAAAGAATATAGATAAAGCCGAAATCTGCACCTTAATGGAGCCCAACTTTAGGCCCATATCCACTCCTGTCTGTAGAAAGTGGAGAAAACGACTCAGCTGAAAATCTTCCGTAGGAGCATTCTTGGCTTCACACCAAGACACATATTTTCTCCATATACGGTGATAATGCTTCGCCGTTACTTCCTTCCTAGCTTTGATCAGAGTAGGGATGACTTCCCCCGGAATACCTTTCCTAGCTAGGATTTGGTGTTCAACCGCCATGCCGTCAAACGTAACCACGGTAAGTCTTGGAACACACAGGGCCCCTGTTGCAACAGGTCCTTCCTGGGAGGAAGAGGCCACGGATCTTCTGTGAGCATTTCCTGAAGATCTGAATACCAGGCCCTTCGAGGTCAATCTGGGACAATGCGTATTGTCTGCACTATTGTTCGTCTTATGATTCTCAATATTTTTGAGATGAGTGGAAGTGGAAGGAACACATAGACCGACTGAAACACCCACGGTGTCACTAGGGCGTCCACCGCCACTGCCTGAGGGTCCCTCGACCTGGAACAATACGTCCAAAGCTTTTTGTTGAGGCGTGACGCCATCATGTCTATTTGAGGAAGTCCCCAACGACTTGTTACCTCTGCAAAGACCTCTTGATGGAGACCCCACTCTCCTGGATGGAGATCGTGTCTGCTGAGGAAGTCTGATTCCCAGTTGTCTACTCCCGGAATGAAGACTGCTGAGAGAGCGCTTACACGATTTTCCGCCCAGCGAAGAATCCTGGTGGCTTCTGCCATTGCTGCTCTGCTCCTTGTCCCGCCCTGGCAGTTTACATGCGACAGGCTGTGACGTTGTCTGACTGAATCAGAACGGGTTGGTTGCGAAGAAGATCCTCCGCTTGTTGTAGGCCGTTGTATATGGCCCTTAATTCCAGCACATTGATGTGTAGACAAGCCTCCTGGCTTGACCATATTCCATGAAAAATTCTTCCTTGTGTGACTGCTCCCCATCCTCGGAGGTTCGCGTCCATGGTCACCAGAACCCAGCCTTGAATGCCGAACCTGCGACCCTCTAGAAGGTGAGCACACTGGAGCCACCACAGCTGAGATACCCTGTCCCTGGGGGACAGGCTTATTCTCTGATGTATTTGTAGATGGGTCCCTGACCACTTGTCCAGAAGGTCCCACTGAAAAGTTCTCGCATGGAACCCGCCGAACGGAATGGCCTCGTAGGCCGCCACCATCTTTCCCAATACTCGAGTGCATTGATGAACTTATACTCTTTTTGGGTTTAGCAGGTCCCTGACCACCCAAAAATAACAGCCGAGTTGTCGGAACCAACTGCGACTTTGGTAGATTTAGAATCCAGCCGTGTTGTTGTAGTACTCAGGGAGAGAGACACGCTTTTCAGTAACTGAGCTCTCGATCTTGCCTTTATCAGGAGATCGTCCAAGTATGGGATAATTGTGACTCCTTGCGTGCGCAGGAGCACCATCATTTCCACCATTATCTTGGTGAAAATTCTCGGGGCAGTGGAAAGCCCAAACGGCAACGTCTAAAACTGGTAATGACAATCCTGTACAGCGAATCTCAGGTACGCCTGATGAGGCGGATATATGGGGACATGAAGGTATGCATCCTTTATGTCTAGTGACACCATAAAATCCCCCCCCTTCCAGGCTGGAGATCACTGCCCGGAGAGATTCCATCTTGAATTTGAACCTCTTCAAATATAGGTTCAGGGATTTTAGATTCAAAATCTGTCTGACCGAGCCATCCGGCTTCGGGACCACAAATAGGGTTGAATAAAACCCCTTCCCCTGTTGCATTAGGGGAACCTTGATAATCACTTACTGTTGACACAGCTTTTGTATGGCTGCTGAAACTATTTCCCTCTCAGGGGAAGAAGCTGGCAAAGCCGATTTAAAAAATCGGTGAGGAGGCATATCTTCGAACTCCAGTTTGTAGCCATGGAATACAATTTCGACCGCCCCAGGATCCAAATCTGACTGAACCCAGACCTGGCTGAAGAGTCGAAGACGTGCCCCCACCGGTGCGGACTCCCTCAGCGGAGCCCAAGCGTCATGCGGTGGATTTTGTAGAGGCCGGGGAGGACTTTTGTTCCTGGGAACTAGCCGTAGCTGGCGTTCTTTTCCCTCTACCTCTGGCGAGTAAGGAAGGAAGAGCCCTGACCCTTTCTAAACAAATGCGACCGAAAGGACTGCATCTGGTATTGAGGTGTTTTCTTTTGCTGCGGGGGAACGTAAGGCAAAAAAGAAGACTTACCCGCGGTAGCTGTGGAAACCAGGTCCGCGAGGCCCTCCCCAAATAAAACTTCACCCTTGTAAGGTAAAGCCTCAATATGTCTCTTTGAATCAGCATCACCTGTCCATTGACGGGTCCACAGGGACCTTCTAGCAGAAACTGCCATGGCATTGGCTCTTGAACCCAACAGCCCAATATCTCTCGCAGCCTCTCATATATACGTCCTTAATGCGACCCAAGGTCAACAAAATACTATCTTTATCTAGGGTGTCAATGTCAGATGACAAGTTATCTGCCCACGCTGCAATCGTGCTACCCACCCATGCCGACGCTACGGCCGGTCTGAGCAGGGCACCCGTATGCGTCTGCAATCAGCAGGATCCTTGAGGGCTGCCATGTCCAGGGACGGTAGCGCAACCTTTTTGGACAAGCGCGTCAAAGCCTTGTCCACCGTGGGCGAGGATTCCCCCCGTAACCTGTCCTGTGAGGGGAAAGGATACGCCATAATAATTTTCTTGGGAACCTGCAGTCTCTTGTCTGGAGTTTCCCAAGCTTTTTCAAATAAAGCGTTCAGCTCATGAGATGGGGGAAACGTTACCTCAGGTTTTCCTTAAACATGCAGACCCTGTGTCAGGGACAGATCGGTCCTCTGTGATATGCAAAACATATTTTATTGCAATAATCATATAATGAATACTCTTGGCCACCCTTGGGTGCAACCTTACATCATCATAGTCAACACTGGAGTCGGAATCCGTGTCGGTATCAGTGTCTGCTATCTGGGAGAGGGGACGTTTATGAGACCCCGAAGGGCCTTGTGACACAGTCAAAGCCATGGATTGACTCCCTGCTTTTTCCATGGACTGCTTTGTCCAATCTTTTATGTAATAAGGTCACAATTGCATTTAAAACATTCCACATATCCAACCAATCCGGTGTCGGCTGTGCCGACAGAGACACCACCACCGTCTGCTCTGTATCCTCCCTAGACGAGCCTTCCGCTTCAGACATGCCGACACACACGTACTGACATCCCCACACACACTGGGATATATGAACATGGGGACATCCCCCCAATAAGGCCCTTTGGAGAGACAGATAGAGAGTATGCCAGCACACACCCAGCGCCATTGGAAACAAAATCCCAGCCCGTACAGCGCTCTTTTTATTTTATATATATATATATATATATATATATATACACACACATACACACACACACACACACAGACACACACATACCGTATATACTCGAGTATAAGTCGACCCGAATATAAGCCGAGGCACCTAATTCTACCACAAAAACCTGGGAAAACTTATTGACTCGAGTATAAGCCTAGGGTGGGAAATGCAGCTCTAGCCGTACACAGCCCTCAGTGCCAGATATGCCCCCACAGTGCCTGATGTGCCAGATATGCCCTCATGCCCCACAGTGCCAGATGTGCCCTCATGCTGCCAAATATGCCCCACAGTGCCAGATATGCCCTCATGCTGCCAGATATGCCCTCATGCTGTCAGATATGCCCTCATGCTGCCACATATGCCCCACAGTGCCAGATGTGCCAGATATGCCCTCATGCTGCAAGATATGCCCTCATGCTGCCACATATGCCCCCTCCCCAAGTGCCAAATATGCTCCCCCAGTGCCTGTTACTTACCCCTCCGTCGATCCCGCGCTGTCTTCTGAAGGAGGGACACGGAGAGCACAGCTCTCCTGTGTCCCTCCTGCATCCGCGGCGGGTCTATTAAAGGAAGTGCCGGTTCGTGATCAGAGGTCACGAACGAGTACTTCCTTTAATAGACCCGCCGCTGCCGCCAGAGATGCAGGAGGGACACAGGAGAGGCGCGCGCTGTGCGCTCCGTGTCCCTCCTTCACACTGCTCTGCTTGTCACACTGCTCTGCAACTGACTCGAGTATAAGCCGAGGTGGCTTTTTCAGCACAAAAAAAAGTGCTGAAAAAGTCGGCTTATACTCGAGTATATACGGTATATTGTATAATATATATATATATATATATATATATATATATATATATATATATAATGGCAACAGTTGGCACTCAAAAAACATATGTACAGACCGGGGTGCCCTCCTAGAATAAATGCACGATGTAGGTGTTCGTGGTGACTGAAGCCACAGTCCACTGACCCCCTCACCACAGAAACAGGCGGCACTCCACGGATTTGGTGTGAAACAAAAATTTATAAGACAAACTGCTCGTCATGCAGTTTGTCTTATAAATTTTTGTTTCATACCAAATCCGTGGAGTGCCGCCTGTTTCTGTGGTGAGGGGGTCAGTGGACTGTGGCTTCAGTCACCACGAACACCTACATCGTGTATATGTATATATATGTATATATATATATATATATATATATATATATATATATATATATATATATACACATACATACATACATACATACATATACATACATACACATATACATACACACACACACTTTGCGCCAAATAAATGTGCCCCCCCCCATGTTTTTGTCCTCTGTCACTTGTACAGCAGGGGAGAGTCCGGGAGCAGCTTCTCTGCAGCTTGCCTGTGGAGAAAATGGCGCTGGTTAATGCTAAGGATCAAGCCCCGCCCCCTCGATGGCGGGCTTCGGTCCCGCTCATTTTTTTATACTGGCGGGGGTTTTATAATATACTGCCTCCGCAGTATCTGATACTGGTGCCAGTCTTATTTGAGGTAATTATTGCTGCCCAGGGCGCAGGAAGCACCCTTGCTGTGCTGCCGGGGTGAGCGATCCCCTGTGGCGGGGAACGTTCGATCCCCTCAGGAGCTCAGTGTCCTGTCAGTGGAGATAGTGGCTTAGACCCCGCAGGACGGACACTACTCCCCCCCCCCCCCCCCCTTCTTAGTCCCTCAAAGCAGGGAGGCTGTTGCCAGCAGCCTCCCTGTAAAATAATAAACTCTAAAATAAACTTTTTCTAAAGAAGCTCTGTAGCGCTCCCCTAGCTGTGACCAGCTCCTCCGGGCACATTTTCTAAATGGAGTCTGGTAGGAGGGGTATAGAGGGAGGAGCCAGCCCACACTATCAATTTCTTAAAGTGCCAATGGCTCCTAGTGGACCAGTCTATACCCCATGGTACTAATGTGGACCAAGCATCCTCTAGGACGTAAGAGAAGTAGCTGAGGACTTCCTTTTCACCTTAAAATAAGATTTCTCCTCGTCCTCTGATACCTTATCAAGGATGTGCAGGACATCCCTAATAGCTTCTATCAGGGCCTGTATACCCTCTGACAAAGCTGCATCCCCCCATCCCGAGTCCACCTCGCCCTCCTCATCATCATCAGTATCAGCCTGCATGATTTGGGCCAGAGTACACTTCTGTGGACAAATGGCAGGGGTCTGAGATGCTGGAATTACCACTGAATCTCTATTCATAAGGTCATCAACAGATTGCCTTAAGTATTGCGTCTCCTTCTAATTTTGGGACAATTTATTCAAAATATTTGAAATCATCCTTTTTAATGAATCTAACCATACTGGTTCAGATCCACTAGCCTGAGAATGTGTACTATCTAGGGAGGCCAATCCCGGGCCGTTTTTTCAATCCCGGGATTCGGGATTGAAAAACGGTCAATCCCGGGATTCCCGGGATTGCAGTAGGGACCAGTGAAGGTTGTAGGGAGCAGCGCTGGAGGGAGGGTGTAGGTAGTGGTGCGGGAGATAGGGAGGGTGTAGGTAGTGGTGCGGGAGGTAGGGAGGGGGTAGGTAGCAGTGCGGGAGGGTGGGTGTAGGTAGCGGTGAGGGAGGGAGGCTGTAGGTAGCGGCGCGGAAGGGTTGGTAGCGGCGCGAGAGGGAGGGTGGGTGTAAGTAATAACACTTACTATTAGGCGGGCGGCCGCCATGGACTCACTGAACGCGGGAGCATTTCAAATGAAGCGCCGGCCGCCAGCCAACCAGAGCTGGCGGACCGGCAGCCAATCAGGGAAGCGGTCGCAGCAGTGGCTCCTGATTGTAACATGCGCACTGTAATCCCTTGAATCCCGGGATTGGAAGCTCCAATCCCGGGATTCAAATCCCGGCATTTTTGGGCCCAAATCCCGGGATCCCGCCGATCCCGATTCCGGGATTGGCCTCCCTAGTACTATCCTGAGTACACGGCAGTGATCCCCCAGATTGAGAAAAACACTCTGCTGTGCATGATACACACTCCTTTGACATAGTAAATGTGAAAGAAAACACATGGGTAAAACCCACACAGGGCCCTCTAGGGAGACACCGTATAATGGAACCAGCCACACAACGACCCTATAGCTAAAGTACAAGTTTGGCTGGGTTGCAAACTAAGTACCCTAAAATAAGAATTTACTTACCGATAATTCTATTTCTCGTAGTCCGTAGTGGATGCTGGGAACTCCGTAAGGACCATGGGGAATAGCGGCTCCGCAGGAGACTGGGCACAAAAGTAAAGCTTTAGGACTACCTGGTGTGCACTGGCTCCTCCCCCTATGACCCTCCTCCAAGCCTCAGTTAGGATACTGTGCCCGGACGAGCGTACACAATAAGGAAGGATTTATGAATCCCGGGTAAGACTCATACCAGCCACACCAATCACACCGTACAACCTGTGATCTGAACCCAGTTAACAGCATGATAACAGAGGAGCCTCTGGATAGATGGCTCACAACAACAATAACCCGATTTAGTTAACAATAACTATGTACAAGTATTGCAGACAATCCGCACTTGGGATGGGCGCCCAGCATCCACTACGGACTACGAGAAATAGAATTATCGGTAAGTAAATTCTTATTTTCTCTAACGTCCTAGTGGATGCTGGGAACTCCGTAAGGACCATGGGGATTATACCAAAGCTCCCAAACGGGCGGGAGAGTGCGGATGACTCTGCAGCACCGAATGAGAGAACTCCAGGTCCTCCTCAGCCAGGGTATCAAATTTGTAGAATTTAGCAAACGTGTTTGCCCCTGACCAAGTAGCTGCTCGGCAAGTTGTAAAGCCGAGACCCCTCGGGCAGCCGCCCAAGATGAGCCCACCTTCCTTGTGGAATGGTCTTTTACAGATTTTGGCTGTGGCAGGCCTGCCACAGAATGTGCAAGCTGAATTGTATTACAACTCCAACGAGCAATAGTCTGCTTAGAAGCAGGAGCACCCAACTTATTGGGTGCATACAGGATAAACAGCGAGTCAGATTTTCTGACTCCAGCCGTCCTGGAAACATATATTTTCATGGCCCTGACTACCGCAGGTACCACAATAGGTTGGTTCAGATAAAACGCTGAAACCACCTTAGGGAGAAAATGAGGACGAGTCCTCAATTCCGCCCTGTCTGAATGGAAGATCAGATATGACACGCGCCTGGCCGAGGCCAGGGCCAACAGCATGACCACTTTCCATGTGAGATATTTTAACTCCACAGATTCAAGTGGTTCAAACCATTGTGACTTTAGGAACCCCAAAACTACATTGAGATCCCAAGGTGCCACTGGAGGCACAAAAAAGGAGGCTGTATATGCAGTACCCCTTTTACAAACGTCTGAACTTCAGGAACTGAAGCTAGTTCTTTCTGGAAGAAAATTGACAGGGCCGAAATTTGAACCTTAATGGACCCCAATTTTAGGCCCATAGACACTCCTGTTTGCAGGAAATGCAGGAATCGACCTAGTTGAAATTCCTCCATCGGGGCCTTACTGGCCTCGCACCACGCAACATATTTTCGCCAAATGCGGTGATAATGCTTTGCGGTTACATCCTTCCTGGCTTTGATCAGGGTAGGGATGACTTCATCCGGAATGCCTTTTTCCTTCAGGATCCGGCGTTCAACCGCCCTGCCGTCAAACGCAGCCGCGGTAAGTCTTGGAATAGACAGGGTCCTTGATGGAGCAGGTCCCTTCTTAGAGGTAGAGGCCACGGGTCCTCCGTGAGCATCTCTTGAAGTTCCGGGTACCAAGTCCTTCTTGGCCAATCCGGAGCCACGAGTATAGTTCTTACTCCCCTCAGTCTTATAATTCTCAGTACTTTTGGTAAGAGAGGAAGAGGAGGGAACACATACACTGACTGGTACACCCACGGTGTTACCAGAGCGTCCACAGCTATTGCCTGAGGGTCCCTTGACCTGGCGCAATACCTGTCCAATTTTTTGTTTAGGCGGGACGCCATCATGTCCACCTTTGGTTTTTCCCAACGGTTTACAATCATGTGGAAGACTTCTGCTGAGGAAGTCTGTTTCCCAGTTGTCCACTCCCGGAATGAACACTGCTGACAATGCTATCACATGATTTTCCGCCCAGCGAAAAATCCTTGCAGCTTCTGCCATTGCCCTCCTGCTTCTTGTGCCGCCCTGTCTGTCTACGTGGGCGACTGCCGTGATGTTGTCCGACTGGATCAGCACCGGCAGACCTTGAAGCAGAGGTCTTGCTTGGCTTAGGGCATTGTAAATGGCCCTTAGCTCCAAGATATTTATGTGAAGTGATGTCTCCAGGCTTGACCACAAGCCCTGGAAATTTCTTCCCTGTGTGACTGCTCCCCAGCCTCGCAGGCTGGCATCCGTGGTCACCAGGACCCAGTCCTGAATGCCGAATCTGCGCCCTCTAGAAGATGAGCACTCTGCAACCACCACAGGAGAGACACCCTTGTCTTTGGTGACAGGGTTATCCGCTGATGCATCTGAAGATGCGATCCGGACCATTTTTCCAGCAGGTCCCACTGGAAAGTTCTTGCGTGGAATCTGCCGAATGGAATTGCTTCGTAGGAAGCCACCATTTTTCCCAGGACCCTTGTGCACTGATGCACTGACACTTGGCCTGGTTTTAGGAGGTTTCTGACTAGTTCGGATAACTCCCTGGCTCTCTCCTCCTGGAGAAACACCTTTTTCTGGACTGTGTCCAGGATCATCCTTAGGAATAGAAGACGTGTCGTCGGGATCAGCTGCGATTTTGGAATATTAAGAATCCAACCGTGCTGCCGCAACACTACTTGAGATAGTGCTACCCCGACCACCAACTGTTCCCTGGATCTTGCCCTTATCCGGAGATCGTCCAAGTAAGGGATAATTAAAACTCCCTTCCTTCGAAGGAGTATCATCATTTCGGCCATTACTTTGGTAAAGACCCGGGGTGCCGTGGACAAACCAAACGGCAGCGTCTGAAACTGATAGTGACAGTTCTGTACCACAAACCTGAGGTACCCTTGGTGAGAATGGTAAATTGGGACATGGAGATAAGCATTCTTGATGTCCAGAGACACCATATAATCCCCTTCTTCCAGGTTTGCAATCACCGCTCTGAGTGACCCCATCTTGAATTTGAACCTTTGTATGTAAGTGTTCAAGGATTTCAGATTTAAATTAGGTCTCACCGAGCCGTCCGGCTTCGGTACCACAAACAGCGTGGAATAATACCCCTTTCCCTGTTGTAGGAGGGGTACCTTGATTATCACCTGCTGGGAATACAGCTTGTGAATGGCTTCCCATACCGCCTCCCTGTCGGAGGGAGACGTCGGTAAAGCAGACTTTAGGAAACGGCGAAGGGGAGACGTCTCGAATTCCAATTTGTACCCCTGAGATACCACCTGAAGGATCAAGGGGTCCACCTGTGAGTGAGCCCACTGCACGCTGAAATTTTTGAGACGGGCCCCCACCGTGTCTGAGTCCGTTTGTAAAGCCCCAGCGTCATGCTGAGGACTTGGCAGAAAACGGGAGAGGGCTTCTGTTCCTGGGAACTGGCTGTTTGCTGCAGCCTTTTTCCTCTCCCTCTGCCACGGGGCAGAAATGAGGAGCCTTTTGCCCGCTTGCCCTTATGGGGCCCAAAGGACTGCGCCTGATAATACGGCGTCTTCTTATGTTGAGAGGCTACCTGGGGTAAAAATGTGGATTTCCCAGCCGTTGCCGTGGCCACCAGGTCTGTTAGACCTACCCCAAATAACTCCTCCCTTTTATAAGGCGATACTTCCATATGCCTTTTTGAATCAGCATCACCTGACCACTGTCTTGTCCATAACCCTCTTCTGACAGAAATGGACAGCGTACTTACTCTTGATGCCAGTCGGCAAATATCCCTCTGTGCATCACGCATATATAGAAAAGCATCTTTTAAATGCTCTATAGTCAGTAATATACTGTCCCTATCTAGGGTATCTGTCAGTCAGGGAATCCGACCAAGCCACCCCAGCACTGCACATCCAGGCTGAGGCGATTGCTGGTCGCAGTATCACACCCGTGTGAGTGTATATACATTTTAGGATATTCTCCTGCTTTCTGTCAGCAGGTTCCTTAGGGGCGGCCGTATCCGGGGACAGTAGTGCCACCTGTTTAGACAAGCGTGTGAGCGCTTTATTCACCCTAGGGGGTGTTTCCCAACGTGCCCTATCCTCTGGCGGGAAGGGGTATGATGCTAATAACTTTTTAGGAATTAACAGTTTTTATCGGGGGAAACCCACGCATCATCACACACTTCATTTAATTCCTCAGATGCAGGAAAAACTACAGGCAGTTTTTTCTCACCCAACATAATACCCTTTTTAATGGTACTGGTATTATCAGAAATGTGTAAAAACATTTTCCATAGCCTCAATCATGTAACGTGTGGCCCTACTGGAAGTCACATTCGTCTCTTAATCGTCGACACTGGAGTCAGTATCCGTGTCGGCGTCTGTATCTGCCATCTGCGGTAACGGGCGTTTTAGAGCCCCTGATGGCTTTTGAGACCCCTGGACAGGCACAGGCTGAGTCGCCGGCTGTCTCATGTCATCAATCTTTTGTAAAGAGCTGACACTGTCACATATTCCTTCCATAAGCTCATCCACTCAGGTGTCGACTCCCTAGGGGGTGACATCTCTGTTACAGGCAATTTCTCCGCCTCCACATCATTTTCCTCCTCATACATGTCGACACAACGTACCGACACACAGCACACACACAGGGAATGCTCTGATAGAGGACAGGACCCCACTAGCCCTTTGGGGAGACAGAGGGAGAGTATGCCAGCACACACCAGAGCGCTATATATATACAGGGATAACCTTATATAAGTGTTTTTCCCCTTATAGCTGCTGTATTGTTATACTGCGCCTAATTAGTGCCCCCCTCTCTTTTTTAACCCCTTTCTGTAGTATAGTAACTGCAGGGGAGAGCCAGGGAGCTTCCCTCCAACGGAGCTGTGAGAGAAAATGGCGCCAGTGTGCTGAGGAGATAGGCTCCGCCCCCTTCTCGGCGGCCTTTTCTCCCGTTTTTCTGTGGAATCTGGCAGGGGTTAAAATTCATCCATATAGCCCTGGGGGCTATATGTGATGTATTTTCGCCAGCCAAGGTGTTTTTATTGCTGCTCAGGGCGCCCCCCCCTAGCGCCCTGCACCCTCAGTGACCGAAGTGTGAAGTGTGCTGAGGAGCAATGGCGCACAGCTGCAGTGCTGTGCGCTACCTTGGTGAAGACAGGATGTCTTCTGCCGCCGATTTTCCGGACCTCTTCTTGCTTCTGGCTCTGTAAGGGGGGCGGCGGCGCGGCTCTGGGACCGGACTCCGAGGCTGGGCCTGTGTTCGGTCCCTCTGGAGCTAATGGTGTCCAGTAGCCTAAGAAGCCCAAGCTGGCTGCAAGCAGGCAGGTTCGCTTCTTCTCCCCTTAGTCCCTCGATGCAGTGAGCCTGTTGCCAGCAGGTCTCACTGAAAATAAAAAACCTAAAACTAAACTTTCACTAAGAAGCTCAGGAGAGCCCCTAGTGTGCACCCTTCTCGGTCGGGCATAAAAATCTAACTGAGGCTTGGAGGAGGGTCATAGGGGGAGGAGCCAGTGCACACCAGGTAGTCCTAAAGCTTTACTTTTGTGCCCAGTCTCCTGCGGAGCCGCTATTCCCCATGGTCCTTACGGAGTTCCCAGCATCCACTAGGACGTCAGAGAAATAGGGTTTAGTATACCAAATATTGCCCCCCCCCCCCCCCCCCCCCCTTGCTATGACCCCCTGGTACCGCCTAGATGCTCTGGAGTCCTTGTGGAGGAGCTGCGCTTCCTTGCCAGTCTGCCTGTGTATAGCTGCAGAGGGAGAATGGCGCTCGTGAGCTGCTGGATCAGCTCATAGTAAAGCCCTGCCCCCTTAAAGGCGTGCAGTCTTCCTGTTTTTTTTTATACTGGATGAGGTAATTTCTGTTCTAGAGTGGGTTAAAACCCCTGTAGAATTGCTGCCAGTGTGGGTATATCTGTTGTGGCTTCAGCTTGCCCCTCACAGTGGAACACACAGCACCCTGCATGCCTCTAAAGCCTGGAGCCACAGCCTGCGACCCGCTAACCGGGACTCCAGCCACCTACTCACCACTCTTCTTACTTCTGGGTCTGTTAGGGGAGGCGGCGTGCTGCAGGTCTGTACACTCGCCGTGGTAGGGCTTGCGAATAGGACCTTCAGGAGCTCACTGTCCTGTCAGCGGGGAATGGGACCATTAACCCTAGGGAGGTTGGGCCATTCCACCCCCTAAGTCCGACGAAGCAGGCAGTCTGGTGCCAGCCATGCCTGCCTGAAAACAATAAAAAGGAAAATGAATGCAGAAAACTCTTCATGAGCTTCCAAAGCGTGACCGGCTCCTCCGGGCACATTTTCTAAACTGAGTCTGGTGGGAGGGGTATAGAGAGAGGCGCCAGCCCACACTATCAATATCTTGATATACCATATATCATATGGTATGATCATATACCATGGCTCCTAGTAGACCAGTCTATACCCCATGGTACTAATGTGAACTCCAGTATCCTCTAGGACGTAAGAGAAATATGTTTTTCAATATTTTTTCTCTTACGTCCTAGAGGATGCTGGGGACTCCAAAAGGACCATGGGGTATAGACGGGATCCGCAGGAGCTTGGGCACACTAAAAAGACTTAAGACTGGGTGTGAACTGGCTCCTCCCTCTATGCCCCTCCTCCAGACCTCAGTTAGACTTTGTGCCCAGGAGTGACTGGATGCACACTAGGGGAGCTCTACAGAGTTTCTCTAGAAAATACTTTTGTTAGTTTTTTTATTTTCAGGGAGACCTGCTGGCTACAGGCTCCCCTGCAGCGTGGGAGTGAGGGGAGAGAAGCAGGACCTACTTCTGTGAGTTTCAAGGCTCTGCTTCTCTGCGGACACCATTAGCTCCAGAGGGTTCGATCACTTGGTGCGCCTAGCTGCTTGTTCCCGGAGCCACGCCGTCACCCCCTCACAGAAGCCAGAAGAAAGAAGTCGGGTGAGTATGAGAAGATCAGAAGACTTCAGGACGGCAGAAGACTTCAGTAATGGAAGGTAAAGCACAGCGGTGACGCTGTGCTCCATGCTCCCACACACATCACCAACGGTATTCACTGGGTGCAGGGCGCTGGGGGGGGCCCCTGGGCAGCATGTTACTGGAGCTTTTTTGGGCGGCAGAAAGATTGTGGGTGCCTCGGCACCGTGTACGGACCCCCGCCGGCATTTTTACACAGCTTGAATTTGGCGGGCCGAAGCGCTCCGGGAAGGGGGCGGAGCAGCTCACCGGCGCCATTTTCCCTGCTCCACGCGGCTGAGGGATAGACGCTGGCGGGACCTCCACGCTTCTCCAAGTAACGGGGGGGGGAGGGGCATTTCAGAGGGGGGCCGCAGTGTGGTGCTTAATAGTGGGCAGCGCTGGGTACATATATCGGTTTTTGCGATATATGGGCGCTGGGGTGTGAGCTGGCATACTCCCTCTGTGTCCTCTATCTGGGCTTTATTGTAGACCTGTCACCTAGCAGGGACATTCTGGGTGTTGTGGTGTGTCGGTACTACGTGTCGGCATGTCTGAGGCTGAAGGTTATTCACCGGAGGAGGTTATTGGGGGAGCGAATGGGGGGCTAGAGTTGGGACTGTCGACGCAGCCGACACCTGATTTGCTAGCATTGCTCAGTACGATAAACTCGAATGTGGCTTCCTTATCAAAGAGGTTAGATAAGTCTGAGGCACAGACTTTTGGTAAGCAGAACTGGCGCTGGAAGAGGCTTTGTCTCAGGTACAGACTCCATCCGGGTCGCAAAAGAGGCCATTTACTCAAGTGGTAGATACCGATACCGACACGGACTCTGATTCCGACGTCGATTTCACAGAGGCAGCGTTACATCCACGTTTAGTTAAGAGTATTCAGTACATGATTGTGGCTATAAAAGATGTTTTACACATTTCTGATGAACCTGCGGTTCAGGAAACAAGGATTTGCTTGTTCAAGGGAAAAAAACCTGAGGTAAAATTTCCCCCCTCTCATGAAATGAATACTCTTTGTGAAAAGGCTTGGGAGTCGCCGGATAAGAAATGGCAGATTCCCAAGAGAATTTACATGGCGTATCCGTTCCCCTCTGATGTCAGGGAAAAATGGGAGGCATCCCCAAATGTTGACAAAGCTTTATCTCATTTGTCGAAGAACTTCCGTCTCCTGACACGACAGCTCTCAAAGATACGGCGGATCGCAAGCTGGTTTCTGAAGTCCATTTTCGTTAATTCGGGTGCATTGCTCAGACCCGCTGTGGCGTCGGTATGGGTGAGTAGTGCTATTGCTAAATGGGCTGAGAATTTAGCTAATGATATGGATACTCTTGATAAAGATAATGTCCTTCTAACTCTTGGTTATATTAAGGACGCTGCAGATTACATAAAAGATGCAGCGAGGGACGTCTGTCTCTTGGGTTCAAGAACCAATGCCTTGTCGATATCTGCCAGGAGGGCCCTGTGGATCCATCAATGGAACGCTGATGCAGACTCCAAGAGGGCTATGGAAGCGCTACCCTTCAAAGGTACTGTCTTGTTTGGGGACGGTTTGGCTGACCTGGTCTCGTCAGCGACTGCGGGTAAGTCCTCTTTTCTTCCTTATGTTCCCACACAACAGAAAAAGGCACCACATTAGCAAATGCAGTCCTTTCGTCACAATAGATACAGGCGTGGAAAAGGCTCGTCCTTCCTCGCTTCAAAAGGTAGAGGAAGGGGAAGGAAACCTTCTGCAGGTTCGGGCGCCCAGGACCAAAAGTCCTCCCCTGCTACTACCCAAGTCCACCGCATGACACTGGGGCTTCCCTGGGGGAGTTCGAACCGGTGGGGGGCCGTCTACGAATTTTCAGTCAGGTCTGGATTCAATCAGGTACTTGGGTACTAGAGATCGTGTCTCAGGGATACAAACTGGAGTTTCAGGAGATGCCCCCTCACCGGTTCTTCATTTCGGCATTACCAGTAGTTCTTTTGGACAGGGAGGTGGTGCTAGCAGCGATTCAAAAACTGTGTCTACAGAGGGTCATTATTCCCGTTCCCTCGTCTCAGCGGGGGAAGGGGTTCTACTCGAGCCTCTTTGTTGTGCCGAAACCGGACGGTTCGGTCAGACCAATTCTAAATCTAAAATCCCTCAATCCATACTTGAAAGTTTTCAAGTTCAAGATGGAATCCCTTCGAGCTGTGATCTCCAGCCTAGAAGGGGGGGATTTTATGGCGTCAGTCGACATAAAGGATGCCTACTTACATGTCCCGATATATCCTCCGCATCAGGCTTTCCTCAGGTTTGCGATACAGGATTCTCATTACCAATTTCAGACGTTGCCGTTTGGGCTTTCTTCGGCTCCGAGGATTTTCACCAAGGTCATGGCGGAAATGATGGTTCTTCGCAAACAAGAAGTTTCAATTATCCCGTACTTGGACGATCTCTTGATAAAGGCGAGGTCCAAGGAACGATTGCTAAAAAGTGTAGAGTTGTCTCTATCGGTTCTGCGACAAAACGGATGGGTCCTCAATTTGCCGAAATCCCAGTTGATCCCGACCACTCGGCTTACTTTTCTGGGCATGATTCTGGACACGGAGTTACAGAAGGTATTCCTTCCAGAAGAAAAGGCTCTGGAATTGCAGACGATGGTCAGAGAACTTCTGAAGCCGTCAAGTGTGTCGATCCATCATTGTACTCGGGTTCTGGGGAAGATGGTTGCGGCGTACGAAGCCATTCCATACGGCAGATTTCACGCCCGCGTGTTTCAGTGGGACTTGCTGAGCAAATGGTCCGGGTCTCATCTACACATTCACCGGAAGATAAGTCTATCTCCCAGAGCCAGAATTTCTCTCCTGTGGTGGCTACAAGCTCATCACCTCCTGGGGGGACGCCAATTTGGTATCCAGGAGTGGGTACTTCTGACAACAAATGCAAGTCTCCGGGACTGGGGCGCAGTCACCCAAGGAAGAAATTTCCAGGGAAAATGGTCGCTCCAGGAAGCCTGTCTCCACATAAATGTTCTAGAGTTAAGAGCCATTTACAATGGCCTACTCCAAGCAAGAAGTCTTCTTCAAGGTCGGCCAGTCCTGGTACAGTCAGACAACATCACAGCGGTGGCCCATATAAACCGGCAAGGCGGAACGAGGAGCAGAGCGGCAATGGCGGAGGCCACAAAGATACTTCGCTGGGCGGAACAACACGTCAGCGCACTGTCAGCAGTTTTCCTACCGGGGGTGGACAACTGGGAAGCGGATTTCCTCAGCAGACACGACCTCCATCCGGGAGAGTGGGCTCTGCACCAAGAGGTTTTTGCAGAAGTGACAAGACGCTGGGGAATTCCGTTGATAGACATGATGGCGTCTCGGGTCAACAAGAAGCTCCCGAGGTATTGTTCCAGGTCAAGGGACCCTAAAGCCACGGCGGTGGACGCCCTGGTGTCTCCGTGGGTTTTCCAGTCTGTGTATGTGTTCCCTCCTCTTCCTCTCATTCCAAAGGTGCTGGGGATCATTCGTCGAGCAAGGGTTCAGGCGATTCTCGTCGTTCCAGACTGGCCAAGAAGGGCCCGGTACCCGGATCTTCAGGACTTACTGGTGGAAGATCCTTGGCCGCTTCCTCTAAGAGAGGATCTGTTGTTACAGGGTCCATGCGTATTTCCGGACTTACCGCAGCTGCGTTTGACGGCATGGAGGTTGAGCGCCAGATCTTAGCTCGTAAGGGTATTCCCAGGGAGGTCATTCCAACTCTCATTAAGGCTAGGAAAGAGGTTACGGCGAAACACTATCACTGTATCTGGAGAAAATATGTTTCCTGGTGTGAGGTTAAAAAGACTCCTGCGGAGGATTTTCACTTGGGTCGTTTTCTCCACTTTTTACAGGCGGGTGTAGATGCAGGCCTGAAATTGGGTTCCATCAAAGTGCAAATTTCGGCTTTGTCTATTTTCTTTCAAAAAGAGTTAGCTGCCCTCCCAGAGGTTCAGACTTTTGTGAAGGGTGTAATGCGTATCAATCCACCGTTTGTACCGCCTGTAGCGCCATGGGACCTTGATGTCGTCTTGCGGTTCCTCATGTCTTCCTGGTTTGAACCTTTGCGGACGGTTGAATTAAAATTTCTCACTTGGAAGGTAGTTATGCTTTTGGCGCTGGCATCTCCCAGGCGAGTATCGGAATTGGCAGCTTTATCTCATAAGAGTCCGTACTTGATTTTTCATGCGGATAGGGCGGAATTGAGGACTCGTCAACAATTTCTACCAAAGGTGGTTTCGTCATTTCACATTAACCAACCTATTGTGGTTCCGGTAGCTACGGAAGAAGTGGCGATTCCAAAATCTCTGGATGTTGTAAGAGCGTTAAAAATTTACATTTCTAGGACAGCTCTGTTACTAGGAAAACTGAAGCGTTGTTTGTTTTGTATGCGGCCAACAAGGTTGGTCATCCCGCGTCAAAACAGACTATTGCACGCTGGATTTGTAGTACGATCCAGCAAGCTCATTCTTCGGTGGGGTTGCCGGTGCCAAAGTCGGTTAAAGCCCATTCTACCAGGAAGGTGGGCTCATCTTGGGCGGCTGCCAGAGGTGTTTCGGCACTACAGCTTTGCCGAGCGGCTACCTGGTCGGGTTTGAACACTTTTGCAAAATTCTATAAGTTCGATACTCTGGCCGGTGAGGACCTGGCGTTTGCTCAGTCGGAGCTGCAGAGTCGTCCGCACTCTCCCGCCCGTTCTGGAGCTTTGGTATAATCCCCATGGTCCTTTTGGAGTCCCCAGCATCCTCTAGGACGTAAGAGAAAAATAAGAATTTACTCACCGGTAATTCTATTTCTCGTAGTCCGTAGTGGATGCTGGGAACTCCGTAAGGACCATGAGGAATAGCGGCTCCGCAGGAGTCTGGGCACAACTAAAAGAAAGCTTTTAGACTACCTGGTGTGCACTGGCTCCTCCCACTATGACCCTCCTCCAAGACTCAGTTAGGATACTGTGCCCGGAAGAGCTGACACAATAAGGGAGGATTTTGAATCCCGGGTAAGACTCATACCAGCCACACCAATCACACCGTATAACTCGTGATACCATATCCAGTTAACAGTATGAAATTTAACTGAGCCTCTCAACAGATGGCTCATAACAATAACCCTTTTGTGAACAACAACTATGTACAAGTATTGCAGACAATCCGCACTTGGGACGGGCGCCCAGCATCCACTACGGACTACGAGAAATAGAATTACCGGTGAGTAAATTCTTATTTTCTCTGACGTCCTAGTGGATACTGGGAACTCCGTAAGGACCATGGGGATTATACCAAAGCTCCCAAACGGGCGGGAGAGTGCGGATGACTCTGCAGCACCGAATGAGAGAACTCAAGGTCCTCCTCAGCCAGGGTATCAAATTTGTAGACTTTTGCAAACGTGTTTGCCCCTGACCAAGTAGCAGCTCGGCAAAGTTGTAAAGCCGAGACCCCTCGGGCAGCTGCCCAAGATGAGCCCACCTTCCTTGTAGAATGGGCTTTTACGGATTTAGGATGCGGCAGTCCAGCCGCAGAATGCGCCAGCTGAATTGTGCTACAAATCCAGCGAGCAATAGTCTGCTTAGAAGCAGGAGCACCCAGTTTGTTGGGTGCATACAGGATAAATAGCGAGTCAGTTTTCCGGACTCCAGCCGTCCTGGAAACATAAATTTTCAAGGCCCTGACTACGTCCAGTAACTTGGAATCCTCCAAGTCGCTAGTAGCCGCAGGCACTACAATAGGTTGGTTCAAGTGAAAAGCAGATACCACCTTAGGGAGAAACTGGAGACGAGTCCTCAATTCTGCCCTATCCATATGGAAAATCAGATAAGGACTTTTAAATGACAAAGCCGCCAATTCTGATACACGCCTGGCCGAAGCAAAGGCCAATAACATGACCACTTTCCACGTGAGATATTTTAGATCCACGGTCTTTAGTGGCTCAAACCAATGTGATTTTAGGAAATTCAACACCACGTTGAGATCCCAGGGTGCCACTGGAGGCACAAAGGGGGGCTGAATATGCAGCACTCCTTTTACAAATGTCTGCACTTCAGGTAGTGAAGCTAGTTCTTTTTGGAAAAAAATCGACAGAGCCGATATCTGTACCTTAATGGAGCCTAATTTTAGGCCCATAGTCACTCCTGCCTGTAGGAAGTGCAGAAATCGACCCAGCCGAAATTCCTCTGTTGGGGCCTTATTGGCCTCACACCAAGCAACATATTTCCGCCATATGCGGTGATAATGTTTTACCGTTACATCTTTCCTGGCTTTAATCAGCGTAGGAATGACATCCTCCGGAATGCCCTTTTCCTTTAGGATCCGGCGTTCAACCGCCATGCCGTCAAACGCAGCCACGGTAAGTCTTGGAACAGACAGGGCCCCTGCTGCAGCAGGTCCTGTCTGAGCGGCAGAGGCCATGGTTCCTCTGAGATGATCTCTTGAAGTTCCGGGTACCAAGCTCTTCTTGGCCAATCCGGAACCACGAGTATTGTCCTTACTCCTCGTTTTCTTATTATTCTCAGTACCTTTGGTATGAGAGGCAGAGGAGGAAACACAAACTGACTGGTACACCCACGGTGTCACTACAGCGTCCACCGCTATCGCCTGAGGGTCCCTTGACCTGGCGCAATCTCTCTCCAGTTTTTTGTTTAGGCGGGACGCCATCATGTACACCTGTGGCCGTTCCCAACGATTTACAATCAGTGTGAAGACTTCTGGATGAAGTCCCCACTCTCCCGGGTGGAGGTCGTGCCTGCTGAGGAAGTCTGCTTCCCAGTTGTCCACTCCCGGAATGAACACTGCTGACAGTGCTAGCACGTGAGTTTCCGCCCATCGGAGAATCCTTGTGGCTTCTGCCATTGCCGCCCTGTCAGTTTACATGGGCGACCGCATTGATGTTGTCTGACTGGATCAGTACCGGCTGGTGTAGAAGCAGGGGTTTTGCCTGACTTAGGGCATTGTAAATGGCCCTTAGTTCTAGAATATTTATGTGCAAGGAAGTCTCCTGACTAGACCATAGTCCATGGAAGTTTCTTCCCTGTGTGACTGCCCCCAGCCTCGAAGGCTGGCATCCGTGGTCACCAGGACCCAGTCCTGTATGCCGAATCTGCGGCCCTCTAGGAGATGAGCACTCTGCAGCCACCACAACAGAGACACCCTGGTTCTTGGAGACAGGGTTATTAGCCGATGCATCTGAAGATGCGACCCGGACCATTAGTCAAACAGGTCCCACTGAAAGATTCTGGCATGGAACCTGCCGAAAGGAATTGCTTCGTAAGAAGCCACCATCTTTCCCAGGACTCGCGTGCAGTGATGCACCGACACCTGTTTTGGTTTCAGGAGGTCTCTGACTCGAGATGACAGCTCCTGGGCTTTCTCCTCCGGGTGAAACACTTTTTTCTGGACTGTGTCCAAAATCATTCCCAGGAACAGTAGACGTGTCGTCGGAACCAGCTGTGACTTTGGAATATTCAGAATCCAACCGTGCTGGTGTAGCACCTCCTGAGATAGTGCTACTCCTACCAACAACTGCTCCCTGGATCTCGCCTATATTAGGAGATCGTCCAAGTACGGGATAATTAAAACTCCCTTTTTCGAAGGAGTATCATCATTTCCGCCATTACCTTGGTAAACACCCTCGGTGCCGTGGACAGTCCAAACGGCAGCGTCTGGAATTGCTAATGGCAATTTTGTACCACAAATCTGAGGTACTCCTGGTGAGGATGATAAATGGGGACATGCAGGTAAGCATCCTTGATGTCCAGGGATACCATGTAGTCCCCCTCGTCCAGGCTTGCAATAACCGCCCTGAGCGATTCCATCTTGAACTTGAATCTTTATGTATGTGTTCAAGGATTTCAAATTTAAAATGGGTCTCACCGAACCGTCCGGTTTTGGTACCACAAACAGTGTGGAATAGTAACCCCGTCCTTGTTGAAGTAGGGGCACCTTGACTATCACCTGCTGGGAATACAGCTTGTGAATTGCCTCTAGCACAGCCTCCCTGCCTGAGGGAGTCGTTGGCAAGGCAGATTTGAGGAAACGGCGGGGGGGAGACGCCTCGAATTCCAGTTTGTACCCCTAAGATACTACTTGCAAGATCCAGGGATCCACCTGTGAGCGAGCCCACTGATCGCTGAAATTTTTGAGGCGGCCCCCCACCGTACCTGGCTCCGCCTGTGGAGCCCCACCGTCATGCAGCGGACTTGGAAGAAGCGGGGGAGGACTTTTGCTCCTGGGAACCTGCTGTTTGTTGCAGCCTTTTTCCCCTACCTCTGCCTCTGGACAGAAAGGACCCGCCTTTTCCTCGCCTGTTTCTCTGGGTCCGAAAGGCCTGTACTTGATAAAACGGCGCTTTTTTAGGCTGTGAGGGAACCTGGGGTAAAAATGCTGATTTCCCAGATGTCGCTGTGGAAACTAGGTCTGAGAGACCATTCCCGAATAACTCCTCACCCTTATAAGGCAAAACTTCCATGTGCCTTTTGGAATCTGCATCCCCTGTCCACTGCCGAGTCCATAAGCCTCTCCTAGCAGAAATGGACAATGCACTTATTTTAGATGCCAGCCGGCAGATCTCCCTCTGTGCATCTCTCATGTATAAGACTGAGTCTTTTATATGCTCTATGGTTAGGAGAATAGTGTCCCTGTCTAGGGTGTCAATATTTTCTGACAGGGAATCTGAACATGCAGCGGCAGCACTGCACATCCATGCTGACGCAATAGCTGGTCTAAGTATAATGCCTGAGTGTGTATATACAGACTTTAGGATCGCCTCCTGCTTTCTATCCGCAGGCTCCTTTAGGGCGGCCGTATCCGGAGACGGAAGTGCCACCTTTTTAGACAAACGTGTGAGCACTTTATCCACCCTAGGAGGTGTTTCCCAACGTGCCCTATCCTCTGGCGGGAAAGGGAACGCCATTAGTAATTTTTTAGGGATTACCAATCTTTTATCGGGGAAAGCCCACACTTCTTCACACACTTCATTTAATTCTTCAGATGGGGGAAAAACCACGGGTAGTTTTTTCTCCCCAAACATAATACCCTTTTTAGTGGTACTTGGGTTTATATCCGAAATGTGTAATACCTCCTTCATTGCCTCAATCATGCAACGAATGGCCCTAGTGGACATTAGATTTGACTCATCGTCGTCGACACTGGTATCAGTATCCGTGTCGACATCTGCGTCTGCCATCTGAGGTAGCGGGCGTTTTAGAGCCCCTGATGGCATTTGAGACACCTGGGCAGGCACGAGCTGAGAAGCCGGCTGTCCCGCATTTGGCATGTCGTCAAATTTTTTGTGTAAGGAGTCGACACTTGCACGTAATTCCTTCCATAAAACCATCCACTCAGGTGTCTGCCCCGCAGGGGGTGACATCACTTCTATAGGCATCGGCTCCGCCTCCACATAATTTTCCTCATCAAACATGTCGACACAGCCGTACCGACACACCGCACACACACCGGGAATGCTCTAACAGAGGACAGGACCCCACAGAAGCCCTTTGGGGAGACAGAGAGAGAGTATGCCAGCACACACCAGAGCGCTATATAATGCAGGGACTAACTGAATTATGTCCCCTATAGCTGCTATAATATTTACTGCGCCTAAATTTAGTGCCCCCCCTCTCTTTTTTACCCTTTTCTGTAGTGTAGACTGCAGGGGAGAGCCAGGGAGCTTCCTTCCAGCGGAACTGTGAGGGAGAAATGGCGCCAGTGTGCTGAGGGAGATAGCTCCGCCCCTTTTTCGCAGACTTTTCTCCCGCTTTTTTAAGGATTCTGGCAGGGGTAATTATCACATATATAGCCTCTGGGGCTATATATTGTGATTGTTTTGCCAGCCAAGGTGTTTTTATTGCTGCTCAGGGCGCCCCCCCCCCCCAGCGCCCTGCACCCTCAGTGACCGGAGTGTGAAGTGTGTATGAGGAGCAATGGCGCACAGCTGCAGTGCTGTGCGCTACCTTGGTGAAGACAGAAGTCTTCATGCCGCCGATTTTCCGGACTTCTTCTTGCTTCTGGCTCTGTAAGAGGGACGGCGGCGCGGCTCCGGGACCGAACACCAAGGCCAGTTCCATGCGGTCGATCCCTCTGGAGCTAATGGTGTCCAGTAGCCTTAGAAGCCCAAGCTAGCTGCAAGCAGGTAGGTTCGCTTCTTCTCCCCTTAGTCCCTCGTTGCAGTGAGCCTGTTGCCAGCAGGTCTCACTGTAAAATAAAAAAACTAAATTATACTTTCTTTCTAAGAGCTCAGGAGAGCCCCCAGTGTGCATCCAGCTCGGCCGGGCACAAAAATCTAACTGAGGCTTGGAGGAGGGTCATAGTGGGAGGAGCCAGTGCACACCAGGTAGTCTAAAAGCTTTCTTTTAGTTGTGCCCAGACTCCTGCGGAGCCACTATTCCCCATGGTCCTTACGGAGTTCCCAGCATCCACTAGGACGTCAGAGAAATAGGATTTTGGTACTCACCGTTAAATCCTTTTCTCCTAGTCCGTAGAGGATGCTGGGCGCCCGTCCCAGTGCGGACTATTACTTGCATTATATAGTGTCTTACTGGTTAAGTTAGTTTATACACGACTTGTGTATTGGTTTGTTGCAGCTGGTTGCTGGAGTTTTATGCATACTGTTATCTGGTTTGGCGTTATTCCGGTTGTACGGTATGTTTATGGTGTGGGCTGGTAATTTGGTAGCCCTTAGTTAAGACAAAAATCTTTCCTTGTAATGTCCGTCTCTCCTGGGCACAGTTCCTTTAACTGAGGTCTGGAGGAGGGTCATAGAGGGAGGAGCAAGTCTTTTTAGTGTGCCCAAGCTCCTGCGGATCCAGTCTATACCCCATGGTCCTTTTGGAGTCCCCAGCATCCTCTACGGACTAGGAGAAAAGGATTTAACGGTGAGTACCAAAACCCTATTATTTGTTATAAACATAAATATGTAACTAATTGACCGATAATCCATAATAAAACATTGCCATAGTAAAATGCAAATTCAGATCTTGCGGCACTGGGCATGCTCCAGAGCCTTGTGCATCCAACTACAGTCAATGTAGTATCAGTGCTCCAAAGTTGAGGAAAACTAGAAAGACAAACCCCAAAATAAATAAAAAACGTTAAATATTCCAAATGACAACTTGTCAATAATTCTGTTTTTAGTGTTATGTTTCAGGTAGATCCCTGAGGTTAATATCATCTAAATATCACAGACTATAAAAATGCAGCATTTCTAGACTGACTTTATGAGTGTGTTTGTTGTTTAATCCCCAGTAACACAAATATGATTAACACATAGCAGAAACAACTATATATTTCTTATGGATAAAGGTTATATGACACAGAACCAGCAGATGTCTTTAAATAAACAATCCTCCAATATCCTGTCATGTGGGAACGTTTAGCTTTTTTATTATATACTTTTTTATTTTATTATTTTTTTCAAATAAATATTCCAGATATATAAAAATGTATTTAAATAAGCCAATGATTTGGGGCAGAAGTGTTAAAATTGGAACTCTCACCATTTTTCTAAAACACTGACTTGCAGATTGACCCTGAAAGATTAACCCCAAAATCTAGTGTGCGTACATAAAGGGGTGTTTAAATGAATGGACAAAGTTGCAGATGCATTCCGGATAGATGCGTGAAAAAATAATATTGAGGTTTTACAGCTAAGAGATGGAAAATCTGGATTGCATATAGTATTAGATACAGCTGAGATAGTTTTGCTGGATACATAAAATAGTTATATATCTGGCAGAGTTTTTACCTCTTTTACTACTCAGAGTTCGTAAGGTGAAGAGACTTCTTTTTAAAACTTATGATAAATTAATACTTCATGTTACACGCAGAACTATTACTTGTTTACGGAATCTATTGTTTGCCTGCAAAAGTGTTCTCCATACATTCAAAAAAAGTCTTCTCACCTTACAAATGAGATTCTAAAGCTGCCACTGTTAAAAGCTTAAATGCAATCGAAGGACCAAGTTTAGTTACAAACCACACTATAGTATATGTTTCCGCATTATAGATAAAATGTTACAACTAATGTACCAAGTAATTATATACCAAATCAGTAAGCACTTCTAAACTATTTTTAAAAATAAAGTGTAAAAATGTCAGAATAGATGAGATATCTTGAGTATGGGAACCAAGTCTAAACACAGAAAGCATTTATGTCTCATATACATCTTCTATGTATAGCCTGAAGGGAATTTTATACCATATTTTTAATAATTTTGTGCATGAAAATAGGATTTTGGTACTTACCAGGTAAATCCTTTTCTTTGAATCCATAGGGGGCACTGGAGTACTCTTGGGATATGGACGGCGTAGCAGAAACAAAGGCACTGAATATTTAAATTTAGAACTCTCCACCCCTCCATATCCCAGAGTACCTCAGTGTACGACCTCAGTGTTTTTACTGAGCGAACTACTATAGAGAGGTTGACAATGGAGAATTCCTATAACATAACGGACAACAACAAAGTTGACCCATAACGTTACTGTCAACTAAACAGTTGACACCATAACCGATAGCCCTTTATAATTTGAACCAATCGGTGAAAATGTGTTACCATAAGCTCCTCTGAGCTTAATACAAACCAGGTAAAATGTGTTACCATAAGCTCCTCTGAACTTAAAACAACCCAGGTAAAACTGCTCTGGGTGGGCGTCCAGTGCCCCCTATGGATTCAAAGAAAAGGATTTACCTGGTAAGTACCAAAATCCTATTTTCTTTTTCATCCACTAGGGGTCACTGGAGTACTCTTGGGACGTACCAAAGCTTCCCTCGTGGGCGGGAGAGCTGTTTGACACTTGTAACAGTAGGCAGCCAAAGCTAGATGCTGATGCCGCAACCGTTTCATAACGTGTAAACGCGCACAAACGTGTGCACTGAAGGCTATGTAGCCGCGTCGTAGACGCTCCACGACCAGCTGGTCCTGACATTCCCACAGAACCTGTGGGATGAGCTATTACTGACGTAGGCGACTGTAACTTAGCCTTAAAGTAAGCCTGACTTGTAGTCATTTTTATCCAACTGGATAATGTCTGCTGAGAAACTGGCTAACCCCAGTTGGCAGCATCATAGAGAACAAACAACGTATCCGTATTACGTACTGTAGACGTTCGGGACATATAGACGCGTAAGGCGTGTACCACATTCAGAATTCTAGAATGTGTTGTCAACACAGGAACCACTATTGGTGTACTGATGTGAAGAATAAGAAATCGGAATTCGTCCGAAGTTCTGCTTTGTCATGAGAAAACTCAAATACGGTGGCTTGGAATACAAGGCACCCAAACATGAAAACAAAACCCTTGCCGAAGCTACGGCTAGAAGAAAAACGTTTTCAAGTGAGAAACTTAATCCCCATTTGTTGTAAGGGTTCAAAATATGAAAACTGTAAGAAATCTGAACCCAACCTCAAGCCGCCTGGCGCTGTAGGTGGGATAAATGGAGGCTGCACTTTGATGACACCTTGTAGAAAGGTGTGTACCGACGCAATAGAGTCAAACGTCTTTGAAAATAACTTGACCACACAGATACCTGCACCTTCAGTGCAGATAAACGCAGTTCTCCATCCCACCCCGTCTGTAAAATAACAGAATACGGGTAACTTGAAAGATGATGTCGGAAACTTCCGAGCTTCACCACCTATATAGGCACACCAAATTTTGTAATAATGAGCTGCCGTAAGCGGCTTCCTAGCTCGTAACATGGTTGGTATAACCGATACTGTAATGCCCTATTTCTTTTCTTAAGAGGGCGGTCTGAACCCCCACCCCGTCAACCGCAGCCGCGGTACATAGGTAACTAGGGGTAAAAGAACGGTCCCTGTTGTAACAGGTTGGACGTATTATGAGCGGGCCAAGATCGTGTGCAAGTATTCCTTGGAGATTCGAGAAGCAAGCTCTCCGAAACCCATGAGATATCACTAGTATGACTGTGACGAACTGTCTTATGATCCGTTTTAGCAACGGAGAGAGCAGCGGAAAATGGTGGAGCCAGATACACGAGGCTGAATGACCACACGAATGTGAGAACCTCCACCGCCACTGCCCTTGTGATCTGTCGTTCTGTACACATACTGAGCGTTGTAATTGTGGCGAGATGCCATCATGTATACCTGAGGGTAACCCCTCCTGTGGATTAACATATGAAAAACCTCTGGATTTAATGCCCAGTTTTCAGGATATAAATCCCGACGGTTGAGATCATCTGTCTAACATATGTCCACTTCCGGAATGAACCTCGTCGACAACATCACCTAATGGTGTTCTGGGCAATTGAGGATTCAAGCTACCTGCCGCATTGCCATGCGGCTTCTTGGTCCTCCCTGGATGTTGTGTATGCAACTCCCGTTGCGTTGTCTGACTGTACTTGGACAGACTGAAAGCGAAGTATGTAGTGCATTGTAAATTGCACGGAGTTCCAGGACATTTATAGACAGCAATCTGTCGTGATCCGTTTTAGAACCCCTGTCGCTGATCTTTTTTAACTACAACTCCTCAACCTCTGAGACTCTCGTCCAGAGTACATACACCCTCGCCCCCCTGTGGGAAACGCGAGAGAAGCCCGGCGAACTAAAGCGCTTTTAAAACACATCATTGTTCCTAATCGGCGAATACACCAATGTACCGCTAGTGTACCGCTAGTGTGCGTGGCTTTTGCACTAATTGTACTAGATGGTATATGCTGGTGTAGTAGGTAAATGTCTTTGATTTACCGTATTTATAATCATATCTAGGAATTGAAGTCGTTCAGACGGAATTAGATGCGATTGCTTTTTGAACTTGACCTGCCACCGTGGTGTACGTTAGTAGCGCCAGTAAGAAGAACCTCTGTTGAGACAGAGTTCTTATGAGCAGATCGTCTAAGTATGGAACGATTGTCACTGGCAGGGCTCTGAGATGAGCTATCATCACCAACATCACTTTGGTAAATACCCGAGGCGTTGACAAGAAGCCAAACGGTAGATGAAATGGTTAATGGTTGTGGCGTTTTGCAAAACGCTAGAACCTGTGATGCGGTGACCAAACTGGAATGGGTATTGAAGATCAAGCGCATTATGCAATTTTGTGGCTCCAAATATGCAAATACTAACCGCAGAAATTCCATTTTCAAACTGCAGTAAGGGACTTGCTGATTGAGACTGCGACGGAGCCCTCTGGTTTCGTTACGCCAAACAGAGGGGAATAAATAACCCTGACTCTGTTGGTGTACCATGCCTGGAAATAAAAACAGCTGAAACCAGCAGAGACTGAATGACAACCTGCCAAAACGTTCGACAGAGGCAGTCTTGTCCTTTAATCTATAAATAGCGAAGACATCCATGAGTTGATGTCTGGAAACCCCGCCAATGTAACATATAAAGACGCGCTTCCACAATTGGAAAATGGAGATGGCCTAAGAAGTCGTCAAGCCACTGGCTTGTTGACTGTAGCGTCCTGTCGTTACAAGGCGTGACTGTTTTTGTACCACCGCCTTGAAAAGACTGTAGTCTAAAGGGATTAAACGCCGGAACAAAGTATTTCCGTTTTGATACTGGAGGCGGCAATGGCTGAATATCAAATTTAGGACCAAACAACCTCTGGCCTTATCGTGCTGAAACTAGCGACGATGAAAAGTGAGAATCGACGTAACCGGCGTTAGCAGAAGCTTTACAGATATACTCTGCAGCTTCTCATTAACAGTGATCATCATTGTTTCCATACATAGAGTCTAGTGACCGAAATGTATCTTGGGTCTTTATAATGTTTGACACAGACGAATTCACCAATGGCGGATCGTCCCATTTAGATGTGGAAACGGTTAAATAGTGTTTAGAGTCTACTTAGTCTCTGTAAAAATTGAGACATTGACTCACTGGGTCTTAGCAATGCATGTTGTCAAAAACCCCGCACTGAGTGCTGGTCTAATGTACCGTTCTCACTTGTAGTTATCGCTGTGAGATTTGACATAGAATCGTCCGACTGCATTAAATTATAAGACCAGTTAAATAAACACCCTGGTACCCAAAGGGAAATTGGCCCTTTGGAAAGACTGTCCTTCGTTAGAGCTGGCGGAGTAACTTCCGAGACTCCGATGTTACCGCTCCTGTCGAGCGGAGTTTAATTTGAATTGCCAATGCTTAACATAGGATCTTTAAAATTATTTTTAGTCTGCGCTGGAGCCTTACTCGCTATGCAGACAGACACCACAATAGGCAACGGACAGACACTTGCACGACTTATTGAAGTTATTATGTGTCATATATATATTTTTATTGCTGAAAAGCATATCTTTATGGCTGAAAAGCAGTTCACATGGGCAGCCTATGTGAAACCCGAACCAAATTCCCACTAACACCCCTGCGCCTCTGGTGGCTTAGAGATGTAGGGCAGGAATGTTCCAGAATTACAAACTGGAAAACAACAGGAAGCATGGTTAAAATGGCCCCTTTGCCATGCTGACCCTGATAATCACAGAACAAATTACAATTGTTTCAGTGTTAATATAGCCTATTATGTGATAATCACAGGCAGGGTACAACACATGCTCTATGAATATAATTACAGACATTAATTAATATAGGCTCAATAGCCTATTATACAGCAATAATATAGGCTCACTAGCCTATTATACAGTGATAATCACAGACATTAATATAGGCTCAATAGCCTATTATACAGTGATAATAACAGACATTAATATATAGGCTCAATAACCTATTATACAGTGATAATCACAAACATTAATATAGGCTCAATAGCCTATTATACAGTGATAATCACAGACATTAATATAGGCTCAATAGCCTATTATACAGTGATAATCACAGACATTAATATAGGCTCAATAGCCTATTATACAGTGATAATCACAGACATTAATATAGGCTCAATAGCCTATTATACAGTGATAATCACAGACATTAATATAGGCTCATCACAGGACAGGTTACAATACATTATAAATACCTGTCACATATATATAGCTGCATATACATACACTGTGGCTGCTGTTCATATAGGTATTTTACATACCCTTGCCGCTGTAATCCGCCAGATTCCACCGCCCCTCTTCCCCCCTGTAACGCTGTGTCTCCGCGGGAAGCCCGGGAAGACTTGCAGGGAGGCCTTCTTGCAGCCTCTTAGTGCTGGCACTGATCTGCGGGTGGATGGTGCTGGGCGGCCGGACGGAGCGGCGGCCCGGTTATCACCCTCTTAGTGCTGAGAACTGAGGGAGCGTCTGCGGCCGTATGGCGCTGGGCGGCCGGACGGAGCGGCTGGGACGGGCGGACGTAGCGCTGCTGTATGGAGCGAATGGGCTGGCAGACGTAGCGGCTGGGCGCTGTGGCGGGCGGATGAGCGGCGGAAGCGGCATAACAAAACCCACATAGCGGGGCGGCAGCCTGCGCTGACCGCCCCGTTCCCCAGCCTACCTTGTATCTCTGATCATGGCTGCGACGGGGCTTCTTATGTGTAAGCTCCGTCCAGCTCTCCAGTCATGGCTGCGACGGGGCTTCTTATGTGTAAGCTCCGTCCAGCTCTCCAGTCATGGCTGCGACGGGCTTCTATGTGTAAGCTCCGTCCAGCTTTCCAGTCATCTTAGTCATGGCTGCGACGGGGCTTCTATGTATAAGCTCCGTCCAGCTGTTGCAGGAGACAGTGGGCTGCCTGTGGCTGTGAGGGTGCTCTTTGTGAGGACCGACACGCCATGCGCTGCCCGTGCAGCGGCACTATCCCGGACCCATGTTTTTCCTGAAACTGGGAAGGGATGTGCTATTGAAAAAAGTAAAAATAAAAAGTAAAAATGAAAAATTAATAAAATCTTCCACAAAGTGTGGGAACTCCCACAAGCCGATGTTAGTGCTTTGAGCACAGGAAAAACACTGAGGTCGTACACTGAGGTACTCTGGGATATGGAGGGGTGGAGAGTTCTAAATTTAAATATTCAGTGCCTTTGTTTCTGCTATGCCGTCCATATCCCAAGAGTACTCCAGTGACCCCTAGTGGATGAAAAAGAAACAAAGTTTGTGTAGACTGAACCACCAAAAAGTTGTCATTGTCTCAGTCGCACTCAACAATTTGTGGATTTTTATGATATTTTTTATATCAGATTTTTGGATACAAGAGACTCAACCAGAAATTAGTTTTCTAAAAAGATTCAGTGTTTTGACTGTTTCCCGAGCACTGTGAATTTTATGGTTCTCAATAATTCTTGGCCTTGACTACTATAATTGACTAGCACCTGCCAAACAGAGAATTTGCCCACTGACATGGTGAATGTACCTTCTGTTCTAATGTACAGTAGTCAAGGGGGTATATTTACTAAATGCGGCTTCTCAAATATGCTAATTGTGGACAGATTGCCCAAAGGATTTAAAACATCAAGAATATGAAATATAAAACCAGGCGTATTTTGCATTTAATATAAGTGTCATTTTAAATTCTGCAAGCAAACCTGTCAACAATCCGCAGCTTAGATATTACTAATCTGCAAATAATTTTAGAAATACAAAAGCTCTGGATATTAATGAGTAATTTTCACAAGTAAACATCATTTGTGCAACTGCTTGAGACATTCTATATACATGGTACTCTAACAGTTACATAACAATTTTATTTTGGAATTACTGTAGAGTCATAGGTGCGCAACCTGTGGGCTGGAACCCTAAATAGGGTACCCATGGTTCATTTTTAGGTTCCCTAAAAGACGGTTAGACACATGATAAATTCTTCTGGGAAATGTTTTTAGTTACAATTTTTTGGTGTTTTTTTGTGTAATGTTGCATAAGCAAGATTTACACAATAAGCCACAGCAATCTGGGCTTCTGCCCACCTTATAGGTCACACTCATTTTCAAGTTACAGTTGCCACAACAAGACCAATAGTTTTCCCTATAAAATATTTCGACATATTATGCTCAACACTTTCGCAAACCCCTTAATCTACAACTGTTTTATAAATGCCCCCTGTGATATGCAGCCTGTTCTAAAACATGACTCACAGAAACAAAGCAATGGTGGAAGCCTCCCTGAATTTGTCATGTATATCAACCAAAGCTCCAATGCCGCCAATCAGAAAAATCTCAGGGCTGGGTACAATAAACATACTGTAGCTCAATCATCTGCGTAACAAATGGCTGCAGGGCACTGTAGCTACAGATCTGTGCTTCCTGCAGCAAGCAGCATCTCTTTATGACTGTCAATGGAGAGATAGGACAGATGTTAAAGCGCTCAGCCTGTCTGGTCAGTGGTTATCAGTAGTTTTACTCAGTGTTATCTTTAATGGCACGCAATGGTAAACAGTACGGCACTGTTTTCTTGGTATAATTTTTAATTCTCATGATCAGTTATGGTAAGAGGAATAAATTAGTAAAATCATTTAAAAAAAATATTAATAAAATAAGCATCTGGAGACGTGTCTGGAATATGGAAGCTACTGCACATTATTGCCCTTATTTATCAATGAGTGATCAATTTCACTGTGAGTGATAAATTGCACCAGCCAATTAGCTCCTAACTGCCATGTTACAGCCTGTGTTTGAAAAATGACAGGAGCGGATTGCCGGTGCAATCACTCACAGTGAAATTTATCACTCATTGATAAATAAGGGCATATGTATCAACTGGTAACTGTCAACATATCGCCAGTGATAGTGCCCTGTGGTTGTAATGAGTAATGACAAGGCACTGTCGCAAGCAGAAAAGGGACTAGAGGCTGGATGTAATAGTCCAGGTTCGGCCGGCTTGCGTGATGCCGGCTGAACATGGCATAATCATGATTATAAATGAGTGCCCTTTTAAGAAAACGCCCGAGTTTGGCTGGCATCCTGCACGTCGGCCCAACTCGGACTCCACTACATCCCACCCTAGGCATATATTGCTTATAGCCTATTTCCAGTATGGTCCACTTTGTACCACTTCACACCCTCTCATAGGGATTGCTGCGACGCTATAAGTTTCAGGAAATACTGTATAATTCTAAGCATGTCTGTTACAGGACAATTAAATGCACTGGCACAAAATCTGCAAGTGTTTAGTGGACCAGTGTATTTCCAACGCTGATAATAAATCAGAAAAGTACTCTAGCTGGCTAACTAATACCAAATATTATCTTGTGTTATGAATATACTAGAAAGAACACGAGTGCAGTAAGCAAACAAAATTAGGATCAGGAGTTCCTCAGCTCTGTTATTCTTTAACAAAAGTGGAAAAAAAGCAGTTTAAATAGGCGTAACAAGAAGTAAAGCATTATGTGGGATTGCTGATGAAGTCCAGATGATGTGAATGGAGAAAAATGAAACAACTTGTATTGTATTTCAAAAGAAGCCCACATGCAAAAGTTATAATCAAATTGTATACGCTACTCCAAACTCGTGCATGTCTTGGGATGTGCGATACTAATGGTGTGTGGATCTCTACAGGTGACATTTCCAACTAAACGTGGTAAACATGGGCGGAATAAAAAATAAGATTTTACTCACCGGTAAATCTATTTCTCGTAGTCCGTAGTGGATGCTGGGGACTCCGTAAGGACCATGGGGATTAGCGGCTCCGCAGGAGACTGGGCACAACTAAAGAAAGCTTTAGGACTACCTGGTGTGCACTGGCTCCTCCCACTAAGACCCTCCTCCAGACCTCAGTTAGGATACTGTGCCCGGAAGAGCTGACACAATAAGGAAGGATTTTGAATCCCGGGTAAGACTCATACCAGCCACACCAATCACACCGTATAACTCGTGATACTATACCCAGTTAACAGTATGATAACAACTGAGCCTCTCAACAGATGGCTCAACAATAACCCTTTAGTTAGGCAATAACTATATACAAGTATTGCAGACAATCCGCACTTGGGATGGGCGCCCAGCATCCACTACGGACTACGAGAAATAGATTTACCGGTGAGTAAAATCTTATTTTCTCTAACGTCCTAAGTGGATGCTGGGGACTCCGTAAGGACCATGGGGATTATACCAAAGCTCCCAAACGGGCGGGAGAGTGCGGGTGACTCTGCAGCACCGAATGAGCAAACTCTAGGTCCTCCTCAGCCAGGGTATCAAACTTGTAGACTCTTGCAAGAGTGTTTGAACCCGACCAAGTAACAGCTCGGCAAATTTGTAAAGCCGAGACCCCTCGGGCAGCCGCCCAAGAAGAGCCCACTTTCCTCGTGGAATGGGCTTTCACAGATTTAGGGTGCGGCAGTCCAGCCGCAGAATGTGCAAGTTGAATCGTGCTACAGATCCAGCAAGCAATAGTCTGCTTAGAAGCAGGAGCACCCAGCTTGTTGGGTGCATACAGGATAAATAGCGAGTCAGTTTTCCTGACTCCAGCCGTCCTGGAAACATATACTTTTCAGGGCCCTGACTACGTCCAGAAACTTGGAATCCTCCAAGTCCCAAGTAGCCGCAGGCACCACAATAGGTTGGTTCACATGAAAAACTGCTACCACCTTAGGAAGGAATTGGGAACGACTCCTCAATTCCACCTTATCCATATAAAATACAGATAAGGGCTTTTGACTAAGCCGCCAATTCTGATACACGCCTGGCCGACGCCAAGGCCCACAGCATGACCACTTTCCACGTGAGGTATTGTAGCTCCACGGATTTAAGTGGCTCAACTCAATGCGACTTCAGGAAATCCAACACTACGTTGAGATCCCACGGTGCCACTGGATGCACAAACGGGGGCTGACTATGCAGCACTCCCTTAACAAAAGTCTGAACTTCAGGCAGTGAAGCCAGTTCTATTTTGGAAGAAAATCGATAGAGCCGAAATCTGGACCTTAATGGAACCCAATTTTAGGCCCATAGTCACCTCTGACTTGTAGGAAGTGCAGAAATCGACCTAGCTGAAATTCCTCCTTTTGGGGCCTTACTGGCCTCACAGCACGCAACATATTTCCGCCATATGCGGTGATAATGGTTTGCGTTCACTTCTTTCCTAGCTTTAAATAGCGTAGGGATAACTTCCTCCAGAATGCCCTTTTCCTTCAGGATCCAGCGTTCAACCGCCATGCCGTCAAACGCAGCCGCGGTACGTCTTGGAACAGACAGGCCCCCTGCTGCAGCAGGTCCTGTCTGAGCGGCAGAGGCCATGGGTCCTCTGAGATCATTTCTTGGAGTTCTGGGTACCAAGCTCTTCTTGGCCACCCGGAACAATGAGTATAGTTCTTACTCCTCTCCTTCTTATTATTCTCATTACCCTGGGTATGAGAGGCAGAGAAGGGAACACATACACTGACTGGTACACCCACGGTGTTACCAGAGCGTCCACAGCTATCGCCTGAGGGTCCCTTGACCTGGCGCAATATCTTTGTAGCTTTTTGTTGAGGCGGGACGCCATCCTGTCCACCTGTGGCCTTTCCCCACGGTGTACAATCATTTGGAAGACTTCTGGATGAAGTCCCCACTCTCTCGGGTGGAGGTCGTGTCTGCTGAGAAAGTCTGCTTCTCAGTTGTCCACTCCGGGAATGAACACTGCTGACAGTGTTAACACATGATTTTCCGCCCATCGGAGAATCCTTGTGGCTTCTGCCATCGCCATCCTGCTTCTTGTGCCGCCCTGTCGGTTTACATGAGCGACCGCCGTGATGTTGTCTGACTGGATCAGCACCGGCCGGTGTTGAAGCAGGGGTCTAGCCTGACTTAGGGCATTGTGAATGGCCCATAGTTCCAGAACATTTATGTGTAGGGAAGTCTCCTGACTGTTCCATAGGCCTTGGAAGTTTCTTCCCTGTGTGACTGCCCCCCAGCCTTGAAGGACCCAGTCCTGTATGCCGAATCTGCGGCCCCCTAGAAGATGAGCACTCTGCAGTCACCACCACAGCGACACCCTGGACCTTGGAGACAGGGTTATCCGCCGATGCATCTGAGGTTGCGACCCGGACCACTTGTCCAACAGATCCCACTGGAAGATCCTTGCATGGGACTTGGCGAATGGAAATTCTTCGTAAGAAGCTACCATCTTTCCCAAGGCTCGCGTGCATAGATGCACCGATAACTGTATTTGTATTAGGAGGTCTCCGTCTAGAGACGCCAACTCCTTGGACTTCTCCTCCGGGAGAAACCCTTTTTTATCCTGTTCTGTGTCCAGAACCATACCCAGGAGCAGTAGACGCGTCGTAGGAACCAGCTGCGACTTCGGAATATTCAGAATCCAGCCGTGCTGTTGTAGCACTTCCCGAGATAGTGCTACTCCGACGAACAACTGCTCCCTGGACCTCGCCTTTATAAGGAGATCGTCCAAGTACGGGATAAGTACTTCGGCCATTACCTTGGTAAATACCCTCGGTGCCGGGGACAGACCAACGGCAACGTCTGGAATTGGTAATGACAATCCTGTACCACAATTTTGAGGTACACCTGGTGACGAGGGTAAATAGGGACATGCAGGTAAGTATCCTTGATGTCCAGTGATACCCTGAAATGTTCCAGGCTTGCAATAATCGCCCTAGGCGATTCCATTTTTAACTTGAACCTTCGTATATAATTGTTCAAGGATTTCAATTTTAGAATGGGTCTCGCCGAACCGTCTGGTTTCGGTACCACAACATTTTGGAATAGTAACCCCGGCCTTGTTGAAGGAGGGGTACCTTGATTTCACCTGCTTAAAGTACAGCTTGTGAATTGCCGCCAGTACTACCTTTCTCCGAGGGCAGCAGGCAAGGCTGATGTGAGGCAACGGCGAGGGGGAGTCGTCTCGAACTCCAGCCTGTATCCCTGTGATACTACTTGCAGAACCTAGGGATCCACCTGTGGGCAAGCCCACTGATCCCTGCAGTTCCCGAGACGCGGCCCCACCGCACCTGTCTCCACCTGTGGAGCCCCAGCGTCATGCGGTGGACTCAGAGGAAGCGAGGTAAGATATTTGATCCTGGAACTGGCTGACTGGTGCAGCTTTTTCCTTCTTCCCTTGTCTCTGTGCAGAAAGGAAGCGCCTTTGACCCGCTTGCTTTTCTGAAGCCGAAAGGACTGTACCTGAAAATACGGTGCTTTCTTAGGCTTTTGTGAGGAAACCTGAGGTAAAAATTTTTCTTCCCAGCTGTTGCTGTGGATACGAGGTCCCAGAGACCATCCCCAAACAATTCCTCACCTTTATAAGGCAGAATCTCCATGTGCCTTTTAAATGCAGCATCACCTGTCCACTGCCGGGTTTCTACTACCCTCCTGGCAGAATGGACATTGCATTAATTCTGGATGCCAGCCGGCAAATATCCCTCTGTGCATCCTTTATATATAAGACAACGTCTTAAATATGCTCAATGTTAGCAAAATATTATCCCTGTCTTAGCGTATTAATATTATCTGACAGGGTGTCAGACCACGCTGCAGCAGCACTATTTATGCTGAGGCAATTGCAGGTTTCAGTATATAACCTGAGTGTGTAAATACAGACTTCAGGATCGCCTCCTGCTTTTTATCAGCAGGTTCCTTCAAGGTGGCCGTATCCTAAGACGGCAGTGCCACCTTTTGACAAACGTGTGAGCGCCTTATCCACCCTAAGGGATATCTCCCAACGTGACCTATCCTCTGGCGGGAAAGGGTACGCCATCAGTAACTTTTTAGAAATTACCAGTTTCTTATCGGGGGAAACCACGCTTCTTTACACCCTTCATTCATTCATCTGATGGGGGAACAAAACACTGGCTGCTTTTTCTCCCCAAAAAATAAAACCCCTTTTATGTGGTACTTGGGTTCATGTCAGAAAATGCGTAACACATTTTTCATTGCCGAGATCATGTAACGGATGGTCCTAGTGGATTGTGTATATGTCTCAACCTCGTCGAGACTGGAGTCAGACTCCGTGTCGACATCTGTGTCTGCCATCTGAGGTAACGGGCGTTGTTTGAGCCCCTGATGGCCTTTGAGACGCCTGGGCTGGCGCGGGCTGAGAAGCCGGCTGTCCCACAGCTGTTACGTCATCCAGCCTTTTATGTAAGGAGTTGACACTGTCGGTTAATACCTTCCACCTATCCATCCACTCTGGTGTCGGCCCCACAGGGGGCGACATCCCATTTATCGGCCTCTGCTCCGCCTCCACGTAACCTTCCTCATCCAACATGTCGACACAGCCGTACCGACACACTGCACACACACAGGGAATGCTCTGACTGAGGACAGGACCCCACAAAGTCCTTTGGGGAGACCGAGAGAGAGTATGCCAGCACACACCAGAGCGCTATATAATGCAGGGATTAACACTATAACTGAGTGATTTTTCCCCAAATAGCCGCTTGTATACATATATTGCGCCTAAATTTAGTGCCCCCCCCCCTCTCTTTTTAACCCTTTGAGCCTGAAAACTACAGGGGAGAGCCTGGGGAGCTTTCTTCCAGCTGCACTGTGAAGAGAAAATGGCGCCAGTGTGCTGAGGGAGAAGCCCCGCCCCCTTTTCGGCTGACTTTCTCCCGCTTTTTCTGTAATACTGGCAGGGGTAATTTTACATCTATATAGCCTCTAGGACTATATATGATGTATATTTGCCAGCCAAGGTGTTATTTATTGCCCTCAGGGCGCCCCCCCCCCCCCCCCCAGCACCCATCAGTGACCGAAGCGTGAGGTGTACATGAGGAGCAATGGCGCACAGCTGCAGTGCTGTGCGCTACCTTGGTGAAGACCGAAGTCTTCTGCCGCCGATTTTCCGGACCTCTTCGTGCTTCTGGCTCTGTAAGGGGGACGGCGGCGCGGCTCCGGGAACGAACACCAAGGTCGGGTCCTGCGGTCGATCCCTCTGGAGCTAATGGTGTCCAGTAGCCTAAGAAGCCCAAACTACCACCTGTTAGGTAGGTTCGCTTCTTCTCCCCTTAGTCCCTCGCTGCAGTGAGTCTGTTGCCAGCAGATCTCACTGAAAATAAAAAACCTAAATATACTTTCTTTCTAGGTGCTCAGGAGAGCCCCTAGTGTGCATCCAGCTCAGCCGGGCACAAGAATCTAACTGGGGTCTGGAGGAGGGTCTTAGTGGGAGGAGCCAGTGCACACCAGGTAGTCCTAAAGCTTTCTTTAGTTGTGCCCAGTCTCCTGCGGAGCCGCTAATCCCCATGGTCCTTACGGAGTCCCCAGCATCCACTTAGGACGTTAGAGAAACAAAATAAGTTTGGAAGCACTTAAGGGGGGTACTGACGGGAGAGATGTATGCCGAGCGATCTTAACACAGACCTCTCAGCGAGGTGGGGGAGGGGGGACTGCACACTTCACACGACAGTGAAGTGAGCGACCCGTTAGATTGAGCCTAGCAGCGGCGATAGCAATGCGCGGGGCCGCACATCGCGATCGCTGGAGGGCATACACACGGCAGATCCATACTTACAATCTAAGCAATTTAGTCAGATTGCTTAGATTTTAAACACGGATCTCTCCGTGTGTACCCCCCTTAACACTACTGTAATACATAGCTGCCTACCCTCCCTCATTCTGTAGGAGACTCCCTGAAATAGTGCCAATCTCCCTGACTCCCTGAATAGACCAGCAGTCTCCCTGATTATGCAACGGTTACATTCTTAGGGAAAAAATTAAATCCGAGATACATAAATTAAATAGGATCATCAGTGGCATTTCCCTGCATTGGTTATAAGGCACAATGATTCCTATGGCTACTGTACATGTATTTTAAATAAGGTTTCTCGTCGCCACTTACAGTATATGGAAGCGCATGTAAAACACAATACACCGGTGGTTCTCAAACTGTGTGCCGTGACACCCTGGTGTGCCTAAGGACACTTGCAGGGGTGCCCTTGGTTGGTGGTCCAGGACTAATTTAAATTATTTATGGTCAATGTAAAAGGTAAATCCAGTGCTGGTGGCTGTCAATCATAAAATATGTGGACAAACGGAAGGAAATCTTGTCCCTCACCACACAACTGACCCTAAGGATGAAACACAATTTACTTAATTTAATATTTCTTTCTAAATTTCTCAGTAAGAAATTCTTGGCCTTGGGGCGCCGTGAAAATAATTCTGATACTCTAGGGCGCCGTGACTCAAAAAAGTTTGAGAACCACTGCAATACACAAATCCTGCAAAATATCAGCGTCTTTTCTTCAAAAAGTAGATCTTACTTTGGGGATCATTTACACTTGGATGTAATTACTTTTTTGACACTCCTCTCAGATGTAGCAGTACATGTCCGCACTGATAGGTGCTACTTTCACATCTCCATGAAATGTATTTTCAAAACTAGACAAGTATGATGTAAAATGCATGAGCAATTTAAAGGGAAAAAGATTTGCAAGTGCTAATATCAGTTGACAAATGTAAAAAAATTAATACTATAGGCAGGTTAATATAAATATAAGCGTTGCTCCTGACTACAGCCACCTCAGTCTTCTCCCTTCAAGTAGATCTGTGCATGAACTCTATAATCGGACCATCCTTCATTTATTCCTACCGAAACTTCTCCCCATTCCAGTTTTCTAGTTTACTCCTCCATCCATTTCTCTTCAAATTTAAATTGATTTTATTTACAGCAAGTCTATGCCACTATTCTACAATAGTATAAAAATGCCTCACACAGTCTGAGAGCCTGCATCTATAAAACTCAAAGCCCCCAGTTCAGTTAGAACAACGGAAAGTACAGCATCTATTTTACAAAGTCATTGCCAGTTTCCTCACTGATCTCCCCTAACAACTGTCCAAATTTAATAAAGCTTTCATCCCCTAATTTATTTAAACAGGTTTAGGTAAATCGAGATTGTGACAAACTCAGTTCAGTTGTATAGCACCAAGTATACGTCTGTTCGACTCATATCCTCCAACTGACTATTTGACGCTGTGATCAATAGAGAACTGTGACATCTGATTATTCCTACCACTCACACCCACTGACTGCAGTCATTAAGCAGGGGCAAGCTTTTCTTTGTGACTACTATTTTTAAGAAAATATTTTATTGAGAAAAATAAGAATTTACTTACCGATAATTCTATTTCTCGGAGTCCGTAGTGGATGCTGGGGTTCCTGAAAGGACCATGGGGAACAGCGGCTCCGCAGGAGACAGGGCACAAAAGTAAAGCTTTTACAGGTCAGGTGGTGTGTACTGGCTCCTCCCCCTATGACCCTCCTCCAGACTCCAGTTAGGTACTGTGCCCGGACGAGCGTACACAATAAGGGAGGATTTTGAATCCCGGGTAAGACTCATACCAGCCACACCAATCACACCGTACAACTTGTGATCTAAACCCAGTTAACAGTATGATAACAGAGGAGCCTCTGAAAGATGGCTTCCTAAACAATAACCCGAATTAGTTAACAATAACTATGTACAAGTATTGCAGATAATCCGCACTTGGGATGGGCGCCCAGCATCCACTACGGACTCCGAGAAATAGAATTAACGGTAAGTAAATTCTTATTTTCTCTATCGTCCTAAGTGGATGCTGGGGTTCCTGAAAGGACCATGGGGATTATACCAAAGCTCCCAAACGGGCGGGAGAGTGCGGATGACTCTGCAGCACCGAATGAGAGAACTCCAGGTCCTCCTTTGCCAGGGTATCAAATTTGTAAAAATTTACAAACGTGTTCTCCCCTGACCACGTAGCTGCTCGGCAGAGTTGTAATGCCGAGACCCCTCGGGCAGCCGCCCAAGATGAGCCCACCTTCCTTGCGGAATGGGCCTTAACAGATTTAGGCTGTGGCAGGCCTGCCACAGAATGTACAAGTTGAATTTTGTTACAAATCCAACGAGCAATCGACTGCTTAGAAGCAGGTGCACCCAACTTGTTGGGTGCATACAGTATAAACAGCGAGTCAGATTTTCTGACTCCAGCCGTCCTTTAAATGTATATTTTTAAGGCTCTGACAACGTCCAACAACTTGGAGTCCTTCAAGTCGTCTGTAGCCGCAGGCACTACAATAGGCTGGTTCAGGTGAAACGCTGATACCACCTTAGGGAGAAAATGCGGACGCGTCCGCAGCTCTGCCCAATGTCGAATGGAAAATTAAATAAGGGCTTTTATAAGACAAAGCCGCCAGTTCAGATACTCTCCCGGCCGAAGCCAGTAACATAGTCACTTTCCATGTGAGATATTTCAAATCCACATTCTTTAGTGGTTCAAACCAATTGGATTTGAGGAAATCTAAAACTACATTTAGATCCCACGGTGCCACCTTAGGCACCACAGGAGGCTGTATATGCAGTACTCCTTTGATAAAAATCTGGACCTCAGGGACTGAGGCCAATTCTTTTTGGAAGAATATTGATAGGGCCGAAATTTGAAACCTTAATAGATCCCAATTTGAGACCCATAGACAATCCTGATTGCAGGAAATGTAGGAAATGTAGGAAAACGACCCAGTTGAAATTCCTCCATCGGAGCACTCCGCTGCTCGCACCACGCAACATATTTTCGCCAAATACGGCGATAATGCTTTGCGGTGACTTCCTTCCTTGCCTTTATCAAGGTAGGAATGACTTCTTCTGGAATGCCTTTTAGGATCTGGCATTCAAACGCCATGCCGTCAAACGCAGCCGCGGTAAGTCTTGAAAAAGACAAGGACCCTGCTGAAGCAGGTCCCTTCTCAGAAGTAGAGGCCACGGATCGTCCGTGACCATCTCTTGAAGTTCCGGGTACCAAGTCCTTCTTGGCCAATCCGGAGCCACTAGTCTTACTCCTCTTTGCCGTATAATCCTCAATACCTTTGGTATGAGAGGCAGAGGAGGAAACACATATACCGACTGGTACACCCAATGTGTTACCAGCGCGTCCACAGCTATTGCCTGCGGATCTCTTGACCTGGCGCAATACCTGTCCAGTGTTTTGTTGAGGCGAGACGCCATCATGTCCACCATTGGTTTTACCCAACGGTTTAATAGCATGTGGAAAACTTCTGGATGAAGTCCCCACTCTCCCGGGTGAAGGTCGTGTCTGCTGAGGAAGTCTGCTTCCCAGTTGTCCACGCCCGGGATGAATACTGCTGACAGTGCTATCACGTGATTCTCCGCCCAGCGAAGGATCCTGGCAGCTTCTGCCATTGCCCTCCTGCTTCTTGTGCCGCCCTGTCTGTTTACATGGGCGACTGCCGTGATGTTGTCCGACTGGATCAACACCGGTCTTCCTTGACGCAGAGGTTTCGCCTGGCTTAGAGCATTGTAGATTGCTCTTAGTTCCAGAATGCTTATGTGAAGAGACTTTTTCAGGCTCGACCACACTCCCTGGAAATTTCTTCCCTGTGTGACTGCTCCCCAGCCTCTCAGGCTGGCATCCGTGGTCACCAGGATCCAATCCTGCATGCCGAATCTGCGGCCCTCCAATAGATGAGCCTCCTGCAACCACCACAGAAGGGATACCCTTGTCCTCGGCGACAGGGTTATCCGCAGGTGCATCTGAAGATGCGACCCTGACCATTTGTCCAACAGATCCCTTTGCATGGAATCTGCCGAAAGGGATTGCTTCGTAAGAAGCTACCATTTTTTCCCAGGACTCTTGTGCATTGATGTACAGACACCTTTCCTGGTTTTAGGAGGTTCCTGACCAGGTCAGATAACTCCTTGGCTTTTTCTTCGGGAAGAAAAACCTTTTTCTGAACTGTGTCCAGAATCATCCCCAGGAACAGCAGACGAGTTGTCGGCATTAATTGGGATTTTGGAATATTCAGAATCCATCCGTGCTGCTTTAGCACCTCTTGAGATAGTGCTAAACCCATCTCTAGCTGTTCTCTGGACCTTGCCCTTATTAGGAGATCGTCCAAGTATGGGATAATTAATACGCCTTTTCTTCGAAGAAGAAATATTATCTCGGCCATTACCTTTGTAAAGACCCGAGATGCCTTGGACAAACCAAACGGCAGCGTCTGAAACTGATAGTGACAGTTTTGTACAACGAACCTGAGGTACCCCTGGTGTGAGGGGTAATTGGAACGTGGAGATACGCATCCTTGATGTCCAAGGATACCATAAAGTCCCCTTCTTCCAGGTTCGCTATCACTGCTCTGAGTGACTCCATCTTGAACTTGAACTTCTTTATGTACAGGTTCAAGGACTTCAGATTTAGAATAGGCCTTACCGAGCCATCCGGCTTCGGTACCACAAAAAGAGTGGAATAATACCCCTTCCCTTGTTGTAGAAGAGGTACCTTGACTATCACCTGCTGAGAATACAGCTTGTGAATGGCTTCCAAAACCGTCTCCCTTTCTGAGGGGGACGTTGGTAAAGCAGACTTCAGGAAACGGCGAGGTGGCTCTGTCTCTAATTTCAACCTGTACCCCTGAGATATTATCTGCAGGATCCAGGGATTTACCTGCGAGTGAGCCCACTGCGCGCTGTAATTCTTGAGACGACCGCCTACCGCCCCCGAGTCCGCTTGCGAAGCCCCAGCGTCATGCTGAGGCTTTTGTAGAAGCCGGGGAGGGCTTCTGTTCCTGGGAAGGAGCTGCCTGTTGCTGTCTCTTCCCTCGTCCTCTGCCTCGTGGCAGATATGAATAGCCCTTTGCTCTCTTATTTTTAAAGGAACGAAAGGGCTGCGGTTGAAAGGTCGGTGCCTTTTTCTGTTGGGGAGTGACTTGAGGTAGAAAGGTGGATTTCCCGGCCGTAGCCGTGGCCACCAAATCCGATAGACCGACCCCAAATAACTCCTCTACGCATCGCCTGTCCACTGTCGTGTCCATAAAGCTCTTCTGGCCGAAATGGACATAGCACTTACCCGTGATGCCAGTGTGCAGATATCTCTCTGTGCATCACGCATATAAAGAAATGCATCCTTTATTTGTTCTAACGACAGTAAAATATTGTCCCTGTCCAGGGTATCAATATTTTCGATCAGGGACTCTGACCAAACTACCCCAGCACTGCACATCCAGGCAGTCGCAATAGCTGGTCGTAGTATAACACCTGCATGTGTGTATATACCTTTTTGGTTTTTTGGATATTTTCCATCCTCCTATCTGATGGATCTTTAAGTGCGGCCGTCTCAGGAGAGGGTAACGCCACTTGTTTTGATAAGCGTGTTAGCGCTTTGTCCACCCTAGGAGGTGTTTCCCAGCGCTCCCTAACCTCTGGCGGGAAAGGGTATAAAGCCAATAACTTCTTTGAAATTAGCAGTTTTTTATCTGGGCACCCCACGCTTCATCACACACGTCATTTAATTCTTCTGATTCGGTAAAAACTACTGGTAGTTTTTTCACACCCCACATAATACCCTGTTTAGTGGTACCTGTAGTATCAGCTAAATGTAACATCTCCTTTATTGCCAAAATCATATAACGTGTGGCCCTACTGGAAAATACGGTTGATTCGTCACCTTCACCACCGGAATCAGTGCCTGTGTCTGGGTCTGTGTCGACCGACTGAGGCAAGGGGCGTTTTACAGCCCCTGACGGTGTTTGAGGCGCCTGGACAGGCACTAATTGAGTGTCCGGCCGCCTCATGTCGGCAAACGACTGCTTAAGCGAGTTGACGCTATCCCGTAATTCCACAAATAAAGGCATCCATTCTGGTGTCGACCCCCTAGGAGGTGACATCCTCATATTTGGCAATTGCTCCGCCTCCACACCAATAACGTCCTCATACATGTCGACACACACGTACCGACACACAGCAGACACACAGGGAATGCTCTATACGAAGACAGGACCCACTAGCCCTTTGGGGAGACAGAGGGAGAGTCTGCCAGCACACACCAAAAAGCGCTATATATGACAGGGATAGCCTTATGATTAAGTGCTCCCTTATAGCTGCTTTTATATTAATATATTGCCATTTATTTTGCCCCCCCTCTCTGTTATACCCTGTTTCTGTAGTGCAGTGCAGGGGAGAGACCTGGGAGCCTTCCTGACCAGCGGAGCTGTGACAGAAAATGGCGCCGTGTGCTGAGGAGATAGGCCCCGCCCCTTTTTCGGCGGGCTCGTCTCCCGCTATTTAGTACATTTAGGCAGGGGTAAATATCTCCATATAGCCTCTGGGGCTATATGTGAGGTATTTTTAGCCTTTTTAAAGGTTTTCATTTGCCTCCCAGGGCGCCCCCCCCCAGCGCCCTGCACCCTCAGTGACTGCCGTGTGAAGTGTGCTGAGAGGAAAATGGCGCACAGCTGCAGTGCTGTGCGCTACCTTAAGAAGACTGCAGGAGTCTTCAGCCGCCGATTCTGGACCTCTTCTTGCTTCAGCATCTGTGAGGGGGCCGGCGGCGTGGCTCCGGTGACCATCCAGGCTGTACCTGTGATCGTCCCTCTGGAGCTTCATGTCCAGTAGCCAAGAAGCCAATCCATCCTGCACGCAGGTGAGTTCACTTCTTCTCCCCTCTGTCCCTCGTTGCAGTGATCCTGTTGCCAGCAGGAATCACTGTAAAATAAAAAACCTAAGCTAAACTCTCTAAGCAGCTCTTTATGAGAGCCACCTAGAATTGCACCCTTCTCGGCCGGGCACAAAAATCTAACTGGAGTCTGGAGGAGGGTCATAGGGGGAGGAGCCAGTACACACCACCTGACCTGTAAAAGCTTTACTTTTGTGCCCTGTCTCCTGCGGAGCCGCTGTTCCCCATGGTCCTTTCAGGAACCCCAGCATCCACTTAGGACGATAGAGAAACTATTTTTAAAGGGAATTACACACTGCAAAGTAACTCATTTAAAACCTGACCGTGTTAAACAGGTCAGCCCTTGGGCATATACATAGACATCACTTACACTTCTGGTTAATATTATCAATACAACTTTTGTTTCACTTAAAGCACTGATGTGGGACTTTGCTCTACTGCATTGTAATGAGGTTAAATTAGAATGCTAGCTCCTGGGATGCAGTAAACCATCTGCACAGGTGGTACCTATTAACACATCAGTCTAATTGCTTAGACCAGAGGTTCTCAAACTCGGTCCTCGGGAGCCCACACAGTGCATGTTTTGCAGGTAACCCAGCAGGTGCACAGGTGTATTAATTACTCACTGACACATTTTAAAAGGTCCACAGGTGGAGCTAATTATTTCACTTGCGATTCTGTGAGGAGACCTGCAAAACATGCACTGTGTGGGCCCCCGAGGACCGAGTTTGAGAACCTCTGGCTTAGACACTTACCTTAGCAGTCAGTACTAGGTGATTGTTCTGGGTACTTGTTCTGAACTGACCCTACAACCATTTTTTAGTGAAATTGGCTTCTGACCTCTGGTTATTCAGTTTATTCTGTAGATTACTCCTTGTAATAGTACGTGTTCTGACCTGACCTGACCTTTTTGGACCTTGCTTCCCCATCTCTTTGTCTGTTTGTTATACCACCGTGTACTAAATACTGGTCTGACTTTTGGATAACATCTCCATCTGACTGGCTCCTGCATGCTCTCAGTAACCTCCAGTGCTTTTGACCACTATATAAATATATTTGGATATTGATTGTTATATCTCTGCAAGCTGTTCCTGATAAGCGATTTACCATTCATTAGACTGTTTATCATGAGTTTGTGAAGGCCTGTGGTGAGCAACACTTGAAGTGCTCACCACATTGCTGTGGTTGCTCCCCATATACTGCCATATTTCAGAGTGTGTCCTTGCAATTGGAGTTTTACATAGTTCAGAAGTAACAAATCCTTATTGCCTGTGACATTGATATATTACAGTCTTAATATTCCACATTACCAGACCAATATATCACAGTCATTGTTTTCTTCCAAGAAACCAAAAATACTCAACAGTACTACTGGATCTGCATTTCTGGAGGGTTGTTTTAGTTTCAGACAGATATATTAAATTGCTATCGCAGCAGATGTTGCATTATATCCTATTTGAGTATTGGGACCTCACTATCAGAAAACCACCATTCCCGTGTCCTATATTTATGCTATTTTATTTATTATTTTTATTTTATTATTTATTTTATATTAATTAATATTTTAGATATTTTTCATTAAATTATCTGCCCGATATATAATAAAAATATAGTAGAACATTTAAATAATTAAATTCCTACTTTTCTTGAGCATACCAGAGAAGTGAAACCAACCACTGTAATAACAGTCCGTGCCTAAGTTTTATTAGATTATCTGTACTGTAGTGTTTAGATCCAGGAGCGTAGTATGGTGGGTGCAGGGGGTGCCTTTGCTATGGAGACTGGCCCACTTAATTCTGCAGGGAGAGAAATGTCCACACTGGTGTTCCAGAGTGCCATGATGAGCTCTGGAATCTGTACAAGAGAAAAATCACCCCCTATTTCAAGATTGGAGGACTGTGCTAGGCTGCTTCCTCTACTCTGGGGAAAGACTTGGGGGGTTGAGCAAAGCAGCCTGGACACCATTCCTGTGGATATCTCCATCTACCACCATCTACAGACATTTTGGAAACTCTGCTTTGCGGTCACTATGACTCCACTTCAGTCTCTCTCCGCAACAACCTGGTCTGAGGAACATACATTTATTATGGCATAGTTAATGAATTGTGGGCATTGCTGTAAGGCATATTATGAATTGAGGCCACTGCTGTGTGGATTATTATGAATTGGGGGCACTATTGTGTGGTTCTTACTGATTGGAGCCTGCAGTTCTTCAGGAGACAACAGATTATACTGAGCTATAAGTCTGAGAAGTAATAGTAATAACTAGCGATTTGTCTGTTATGCTCAGCAGAAGGATGTCTGTTATTGCTCAGGAGAATTAATTTTACAAAGGCAGTAGTGGCATCTAATCATAGGTGCACGCACGGGGGGCGCCTGGTGCACACAGGCACCCCCTAATGTACGGCACCCCCACACGCCACGCCTGCAGCACAGTGATCTCTGCACATTCCTGTGCCCCTCTCCTGCTGCGCCCGCCTCCCGGTCATGTGAGTGACAATGGAGTGTGCTTTCTTTCCCAGCCAACGGCCACACTTGAATCACCCTCCCGGACTCGCCCCATGATGTGACATGATGATGTCACGCCGCGTGTCCTCCCTCTCCGCCTGCCTGCGCTCTCTCCTCTTGCACCCACACTCTCTCCTCGCGTGCTGACGTGCCGCCACGCCAATGCCACAGCCTCCCGTGCTAAAGGCCTGCAGCTGAGGTCAGTTTCTGCAGGGGACAGAAGGGGGCTAATCAGGGGGAATTTTGTTTTTGTTTTTTTGGGTAACATATCACGGCGGCACTATTCAGACAAGGCAGGTAGAATATATTTGATATTACACCTGCCTTGTCTGAATATTGTTTCTCAGTGCCACCGCAATGGAGCTATTTGGTGGACCTGTAGAGATAGATTGGATGTGCTGCTTCAATATGAGAAAATTATATATATATATATATATATATATATATATATATATATATATATATATATATATATATATATATATATAATAAGAATTTACTTACCGATAATTCTATTTCTCATAGTCCGTAGTGGATGCTGGGAACTCCGTAAGGACCATGGGGAATAGCGGCTCCGCAGGAGACTGGGCACAAAAAGTAAAAGCTTTAGACTAGCTGGTGTGCACTGGCTCCTCCCCCTATGACCCTCCTCCAAGCCTCAGTTAAGATACTGTGCCCGGACGAGCGTACATAATAAGGAAGGATTTTGAATCCCGGGTAAGACTCATACCAGCCACACCAATCACACCGTACAACTCGTGATCTGAACCCAGTTAACAGTATGATAACCGTAGGAGCCTCTGAAAAGATGGCTTCCAACAATAAACAACCCGATTTGTTTGTAACAATAACTATATACAAGTATTGCAGACAATCCGCACTTGGGATGGGCGCCCAGCATCCACTACGGACTATGAGAAATAGAATTATCGGTAAGTAAATTCTTATTTTCTCTGACGTCCTAGTGGATGCTGGGAACTCCGTAAGGACCATGGGGATTATACCAAAGCTCCCAAACGGGCGGGAGAGTGCGGATGACTCTGCAGCACCGAATGAGAGAACTCCAGGTCCTCCTCAGCCAGGGTATCAAATTTGTAGAATTTAGCAAACGTGTTTGCCCCTGACCAAGTAGCTGCTCGGCAAAGTTGTAAAGCCGAGACCCCTCGGGCAGCCGCCCAAGATGAGCCCACCTTCCTTGTGGAATGGGCTTTTACAGATTTTGGCTGTGGCAGGCCTGCCACAGAATGTGCAAGTTGAATTGTACTACAAATCCAATGAGCAATCGTCTGCTTAGAAGCAGGAGCACCCAGCTTGTTGGGTGCATACAGTATAAACAGCGAGTCAGATTTTCTGACTCCAGCCGTCCTGGAAACATATATTTTCAGGGCCCTGACTACGTCCAGCAACTTGGAGTCCTCCAAGTCCCTAGTAGCCACAGGTACCACAATAGGTTGATTCATGTGAAACGCTGAAACCACCTTAGGGAGAAATTGAGGACGAGTCCTCAATTCCGCCCTATCCGAATGAAATATCAGGTAAGGGCTTTTATAGGATAAAGCCGCCAATTCTGATACGCGCCTGGCTGAAGCCAGGGCCAACAGCATTACCACTTTCCATGTGAGATATTTCAAATCCACTGTGGCAAGTGGTTCAAACCAATGTGATTTTAGGAACCCTAAAACTACATTGAGATCCCAAGGTGCCACTGGAGGCACAAAAGGAGGCTGTATATGCAGTACCCCTTTGACAAACGTCTGAACTTCAGGCACTGAAGCCAGTTCTTTCTGGAAGAAGATCGACAGGGCCGAAATTTGAACCTTAATGGATCCTAATTTTAGGCCCATAGACAATCCTGCTTGCAGGAAATGTAGGAAACGACCCAGTTGAAATTCCTCCGTAGGGGCCTTCTTGGCCTCACACCACGCAACATATTTTCGCCAAATGCGATGATAATGTTTTGCAGTTACATCCTTCCTGGCCTTGATCAGGGTAGGGATGACTTCATCTGGAATGCCTTTTTCCTTCAGGATCCGGCGTTCAACCGCCATGCCGTCAAACGCAGCCGCGGTAAGTCTTGGAACAGACAAGGTCCCTGCTGGAGCAGGTCCTTCCTTAGAGGTAGAGGCCACGGGTCCTCCGTGAGCATCTCTTGCAGCTCCGGGTACCAAGTTCTTCTTGGCCAATCCGGAGCCACGAGTATCGTTCTTACTCATCTCCTTCTTTTGATTCTCAGTACTTTTGGTATGAGAGGAAGAGGAGGGAACACATATACCGACTGGAACACCCACGGAGTTACCAGAGCGTCCACCGCTATTGCCTGAGGGTCCCTTGACCTGGCGCAATATCTGTCCAGTTTCTTGTTGAGACGGGACGCCATCATGTCCACCTTTGGTTTTTCCCAACGGTTTACAATCACTTGGAAGACTTCTGGATGAAGTCCCCACTCCCCCGGGTGGAGGTCGTGTCTGCTGAGGAAGTCTGCTTCCCTGTTGTCCACTCCCGGAATGAACACTGCTGACAGTGCTATGATATGATTTTCCGCCCAGCGGAGAATCCTTGCAGCTTCTGCCATTGCCCTCCTGCTTCTTGTGCCGCCCTGTCTGTTTACGTGGGCGACAGCCGTGATGTTGTCCGACTGGATCAATACCGGTTGACCCTGAAGCAGAGGCCTTGCTTGACTTAGGGCATTGTAAATGGCCCTTAGCTCTAGGATATTTATGTGAAGAGACGTTTCCATGCTTGACCACAAGCCCTGGAAATTTCTTCCCTGTGTGACTGCTCCCCAGCCTCTCAGGCTGGCATCCGTGGTTACCAGCATCCAATCCTGAATGCCGAATCTGCGGCCCTCTAGAAGATGAGCCTTCTGTAACCACCACAGGAGAGATACCCTTGTCCTTGGAGATAGGGTTATCCGCTGATGCATCTGAAGATGCGTTCCGGACCATTTGTCCAGCAGATCCCACTGAAATGCATGGAATCTTCCGAATGGAATCGCTTCGTAAGAAGCCACCATTTTTCCCAGGACTCTCGTGCACTGATGCACTGACACTTGTCCTGGTTTTAGGAGGTTCCTGACTAGCTCGGATAACTCCCTGGCCTTCTCCTCCGGGAGAAACACCTTTTTCTGGACTGTGTCCAGAATCATCCCTAGGAACAGTAGACGTGTTGTTGGAATCAGCTGTGATTTTGGGATATTTAGAATCCACCCGTGCTGACGTAGCACTACCTGAGATAGTGCTACTCCGACCTCTAACTGTTCCCTGGACCTTGCCCTTATCAGGAGATCGTCCAAGTAAGGGATAATTAATACGCCTTTTCTTCGAAGAAGAATCATCATTTCGGCCATTACCTTGGTAAAGACCCGTGGTGCCGTGGACAATCCAAACGGCAGCGTCTGAAACTGATAATGACAGTTTTGTATCACAAACCTGAGGTACCCTTGGTGAGAAGGGTAGATTGGGACATGGAGATAAGCATCCTTGATGTCTAGAGATACCATATAGTCCCCTTCTTCCAGGTTCGCTATCACTGCTCTGAGTGACTCCATCTTGAATTTGAACCTTTTTATGTAAGTGTTCAAAGATTTTAGATTTAAAATTGGTCTCACCGAGCCGTCCGGCTTCGGTACCACAAACAGCGTGGAATAATACCCCTTTCCCTGTTGTAGGAGGGGTACCTTGATTATCACCTGCTGGGAATACAGCTTGTGAATAGCTTCCAATACTGCCTCCCTGTCGGAGGGAGACGTTGGTAGAGCAGACTTCAGGAACCGGCGAGGGGGAGACGTCTCAAATTCCAATTTGTACCCCTGTGATACTACCTGCAGGATCCAGGGGTCCACTTGCGAGTGAGCCCACTGCGCGCTGAAATTCTTGAGACGGCCCCCCACCGTGCCCGAGTCTGCTTGCAGAGCCCCAGCGTCATGCTGAGGACTTGGCAGAAGCGGGGGAGGGCTTTTGCTCCTGGGAAGAGGCTGCATGGTGCAGTCTTTTTCCCCTTCCTCTGCCCCGGGGCAGGAACGAGCGGCCTTTTTCCCTCTTGCCCTTATAGGGACGAAAGGACTGGGTTTGAAAAGACGGTGTCTTTTTCTGCTGAGAGGTGACCTGGGGTAAAAAGGTGGATTTTCCAGCAGTTGCTGTGGCCACCAGGTCCGATAGACCGACCCCAAATAACTCCTCCCCTTTATACGGCAATACTTCCATATGTCGTTTGGAATCCGCATCACCTGACCACTGTCGCGTCCATAACGTTCTTCTGGCAGAAATGGACATCGCACTTACTCTAGATGCCAGGGTGCAAATATCCCTCTGTGCATCTCGCATATATAGTAATGCATCCTTTAAATGCTCTATAGTTAATAATATACTGTCCCTATCCAGGGTATCAATATTTTCAGTCAGGGAATCCGACCAAGCCACTCCAGCGCTGCACATCCAGGCTGAGGCGATCGCTGGTCGCAGTATAACACCGGTATGTGTGTATATACCTTTTAAGATATTTTCCAGCCTTCTATCAGCTGGTTCCTTAAGAGCGGCCGTATCAGGAGACGGTAACGCCACTTGTTTTGATAAGCGTGTGAGCGCCTTATCTACCCTAGGGGGTGTTTCCCAACGTGCCCTAACCTCTGGCGGGAAAGGGTATAGTGCCAATAATTTATTAGAAATCAGCAGTTTTTTATCAGGGGAAACCCACGCTTTATCACACACCTCATTTAATTCATCTGACTCAGGAAAAACCACTGGTAGTTTTTTCACACCCCACATAATACCCTTTTTTGTGGTACTTGTAGTGTCAGAAATGTTCAATGCCTCCTTCATTGCCGTGATCATGTAACGTGTGGCCCTACTGGACATTACGTTTGTCTCGTCACCGTCGACACTGGATTCAGTATCCGTGTCAGGGTCTGTGTCGACCATCTGAGGTAACGGGCGTTTTAGCGCCCCTGACGGTGTCTGAGACGCCTGAACAGGCACTAATTGATTTGTCGGCTGTCTCATGTCGTCAACAGTTTTTTGCAAAGTGCTGACATTGTCACGTAATTCTTTAATTACTACCATCCAGTCAGGTGTCGACTCCCTAGGGGGTGACATCACTAACACAGGCAATTGCTCTGCTTCCACATCATTTTCCTCCTCATACATGTCGACACAATCGTACCGACACCCAGCACACACACAGGGAATGCTCTGATAGAGGACAGGACCCCACTAGCCCTTTGGGGAGACAGAGGGAGAGTTTGCCAGCACACACCAGAGCGCTATATATATATATATACAGGGATAACCTTATATAAGTGTTACTCCCTGTTATAGCTGCTGTATTTATATATTAGCTGCCAATAGTGCCCCCCTCTCTGTTTTACCCTGTCTCTGTAGTGCAGGACTGCAGGGGAGAGTCAGGGAGCCGTCCTTCCAGCGGAGCTGTGAAAGAAAATGGCGCTTGTGTGCTGAGGAGAAAGGCTCCGCCCCCTTCACGGCGGCCTTTTCTCCCGCTTTTTTCAGGAAACTGGCAGGGGATAAATGCATCCATATAGCCCAGGAGCTATATGTGATGCATTTTTTTTTAGCCATATAAGGTTTTTATATCGTTTTTATTGCGTCTCAGGGCGCTCCCCCCCAGCGCCCTGCACCTTCAGTGACCGGAGTGTGAAGTGTGCTGAGAGCAATGGCGCACAGCTGCAGTGCTGTGCGCTACCTTATTTGAAGACAGGAACGTCTTCTGCCGCCGCTTTCTCCGGACCTCTTCGCTCTTCTGGCTCTGTAAGGGGGCCGGCGGCGCGGCTCCGGGACCCATCCAGGCTGAACCTGTGATCGTCCCTCTGGAGCTAATGTCCAGTAGCCAAGAAGCCCAATCCACTCTGCAGTCAGGTGAGTTCGCTTCTTCTCCCCTTAGTCCCACGATGCAGTGAGCCTGTTGCCAGCAGGACTCACTGAAAATAAAAAACCTATTTAAACTTTTACTTCTAAGCAGCTCAGGAGAGCCACCTAGCTTGCACCCTTCTCGTTCGGGCACAAAAATCTAACTGAGGCTTGGAGGAGGGTCATAGGGGGAGGAGCCAGTGCACACCAGCTAGTCTAAAGCTTTTACTTTTTGTGCCCAGTCTCCTGCGGAGCCGCTATTCCCCATGGTCCTTACGGAGTTCCCAGCATCCACTAGGACGTCAGAGAAATATATATATATATATATATATATATATATATATATATATATATATATATATATATATATATATATATATATATATATATATATATATATATATACACACACACACACACACACACACACACACACACACACACACACACAAATAGAGAATTCAGCACTCACCATAGCAAGCTCACTTGTCCTCACAACATCAATAAATAAATGATGGGGGTTTAGTTAGTGAATTGGCCAATGCACGGAAGCCTGCATACCGCTCCACGGTACCCCACCTACATGCAGGTCAGTGCTGAATTCTCTATTTGTATGTATTTGGGTAGGTGGCCATGGGCTGCATGCACCCCACCCTATGAGTGGTGAGTGCAGACACTGCACCCCGCTTCTGGGGTGGCGAGTGCTGTGGCTTTCTATATTTGTTTGTATATTATGGGGTTAATCTTTGGTTAACTCTTATTAACCATGGTCACAGGCCTTTTCATGCACCCCTGTGTAATTTCAATTGTTCTAAACCTGTGTCAGCTGCTCCTTAGTAATTTACCGGCTGTGTCAGGTGACTAGTATGCCTTTAAAAGCCACTAGATATGTGGCAGGCATACATTAAACTTAGTGGGCATATTTGCAGTTATATTATGTGATACAGTTGCCAGGTTTTAATTCTTAAGGCTTTGTGATAGTGTAGGACCTGCATGTAGGTGGGGTACCGTGGAGCGGTATGCAGGCTTCCGTGCATTGGCCAATTCACTAACTAAACCCCCATCATTTATTTATTGATGTTGTGAGGACAAGTGAGCTTGCTATGGTGAGTGCTGAATTCTCTATTTGTATGTATTTGGGTAGGTGGCCATGGGCTGCATGCACCCCACCCTATGAGTGGTGAGTGCAGACACAGCATCTCGCTTCTGGGGTGGCGAGTGCTGTGGTTTTCTATATTTGTTTATATATATATATATATATATATATATATATATATATATATATATATATATATATATATACACACACACATACATATACACACATACATACATACATACATACATACATACATACTGTATGTCTGTTTTCTTATCATATAAAAATGGTGAGCACCACTGAGGTCATTACGTGAATCTGACACTGCTGGGCGCATTACATGTAACTGGCACAGCTGGGGATATTATATGTATCTGGATCTACTGTGTGGCGTAATGTGAATTTCGGCTCATTCTGTGTGGCGCAATGCGAGTTCTGTCTTATACTGTGTGGTGTAATGTAAATTTCCGCTCATCCTGTGTGGTGTAATGTGCGTTTCATTTTATACTTTGCGGCATAATGTGTGTTTTGCCTTATACTGTGTGGTGTAATGTGAATTTTGGCTCATACTTTGTGGAGTAATGTAAATTTTGACTCCTATAGTGTGGCATAATGTGAATAAGGGTTACCACTGTCAGTAGCTGGTGAGCATGGGGACATGTGCGACAAATGCCGGTGTCCTGGGGGGGGGGGTGTTATTGTAGACATTGATCACTAGATGTACACAATATTTGCAGTTTTTCCTTCAGGGATTAACACAAAACAATGCACTATCTACATGACTGACATGTATACTAAAACTTCATGAGTCAAGATAAGCTACCCGATCAGTGATTAGTATAATAAGATTTTAAACCTACTGGTAAATCTTTTTCTCGTAGTTCGTAGAGGATGCTGGGGACTCCGTAAGGACCATGGGGATCGACGGGCTCCGCAGGAGACATGGGCACTTTAAGAAAGACTTTAGGTATGGGTGTGCACTGGCTCCTCCCTCTATGCCCCTCCTCCAGACCTCAGTTAGAGAAACTGTGCCCAGAGGAGACGGACAGTATGAGGAAAGGATTTTTGTTAATCCAAGGGCAAGATTCATACCAGCCACCCCAATCACACCGTATAACTTGTGATATACTAACCAGTTAACAGTATGAAAACAACAAAGCATCAGTCCAAGACCGATGAAACAATAACATAACCCTTATGTAAGCAAAACTGTATACAAGTCTTGCAGAAGTAGTTCGCACTTGGGACGGGCGCCCAGCATCCTCTACGGACTACGAGAAAAAGATTTACCGGTAGGTTTAAAATCTTATGTTCTCTTACGTCCTAGAGGATGCTGGGGACTCCGTAAGGACCATGGGGATTATACCAAAGCTCCCAAACGGGCGGGAGAGTGCGGATGACTCTGCAGCACCGATTGAGCAAACAGGACAGCCAGGGTATCAAACTTATAGAACTTTGCAAAGGTGTTTGAACCCGACCAAGTAGCAGCTCGGCATAGTTGTAGTGCTGAGACCCCTCGGGCCGCCGCCCAAGACGAGCCCACCTTCCTAGTGGAATGGGCCTTAACCGATTTTGGTAACGGCAATCCAGCCGTAGAATGCGCCTGCTGAATCGTGTTACAGATCCAGCGAGCAATAGTCTGCTTTGAAGCAGGGGCGCCAACCTTGTGGGCTGCATATAGGACAAACAGTGCTTCTGTTTTTCTGACTCTAGCCATTCTGGCCACGTAAATTTTCAAAGCCCTGACTACATCAAGGGACTCGGAATCCTCCAAGTCTCGCGTAGCCACAGGCACCACAATAGGTTGGTTCATATGAAAAGATGACCCCACCTTAGGCAAGAATTGAGGACGGGTCCGCAATTCCGCTCTATCCATATGGAAAACCAGATAGGGGCTTTTATGAAACAAAGCCGCCAATTCCGACACTCGCCTAGCCGAAGCCAAGGCTAATAACATGACCACCTTCCAAGTGAGATATTTTAACTCCACCGTTTGAAGTGGTTCAAACCAGTGCGACTTAAGGAAACTCAACACCACGTTAAGGTCCCAAGGCGCCACCGGAGGTATAAAAGGAGGCTGAATATGCAGCACTCCCTTCACAAAAGTCTGTACTTCTGGGAGAAAAGCCAATTCCTTTTGAAAGAAAATGGATAAGACCGAAATCTGAACCTTAATGGAGCCTAATTTTGGGCCCAAATTCACTCCTGTAGGAAGTGAAGGAAACGGCCCAGATGGAATACTTCCGTAGGAGCATTCCTGGCCTCACACCAAGAAACATATTTTCGCCATATACGGTGATAATGTTTAGCTGTCACGTCCTTCCTAGCCTTTATCAGCGTAGGAATGACCTCATCCGGAATGCCTTTTTCCGCTAGGATCCTGCGTTCAACCGCCATGCCGTCAAACGCAGCCGCAGAAAGTCTTGGAACAGACAGGGCCCCTGTTGCAACAGGTCCTGTCGTAGAGGAAGAGGCCACGGATCTTCTGTGAGCATTTCCATCAGATCCGGATACCAGGTCCTTCGTGGCCAATCTGGAACAATGAGAATTGTTCCCACTCCTCTTTTTCTTATTATTCTCAACACCTTGGGTATGAGAGGAAGAGAAGGAAACACATAGACCGACTGGAACACCCACGGTGTCACTAGGGCGTCTACCGCTACCGCCTGGGGGTCTTCTGATCTGGCGCAATACCTCTGTAGCTTTTTGTTGAGGCGGGACGCCATCATGTCTATCTGGGGCAGTCCCCACTGACTTGCAATCTGTGCGAAGACTTCCTGATGAAGTCCCCGCTCTCCTGGATGCAGGTCGTGTCTGCTGAGGAAGTCTGCTTCCCAGCTGTCCACTCCCGGAATGAACACTGCTGACAGTGCGCTTACATGATTTTCCGCCCAGCGAAGAATCCTAGCGGCTTCTGCCATTGCCACTCTGCTCCTTGTGCCGCCTTGGCGGCTTACATGAGCCACTGCGGTGATGTTGTCTGACTGGATCAGAACTGGTTGGTCGCGAAGTAAGGTCTCCACCTGTTGTATATGGCCCTCAGTTCCAGGATGTTGATGTGAAGACAAGTCTCTTGACTTGACCAAATACCTTGGAAGTTTCTTCCCTGTGTGACTGCTCCCCAACCTCGGAGGCTCGCGTCCGTGGTCACCAGGATCCAGTACTGAATGCCGAACCTGCGGCCTTCGATAAGGTGAGCACTCTGCAGCCACCACAGGAGAGATACCCTGGCTCTGGGGGACAGGGTGATCAACTGATGAATTTGTAGATGTGACCCGGACCACTTGTCCAGTAGGTCCCATTGAAAAGTCCTCGCATGGAACCTACCGAAGGGAATGGCTTCGTATGATGCCACCATCTTTCCCAGGACTTGAGTGCAGTGATGCACTGACACCTGTTTTGGTTTCAATAGGTTCCTGACCAGAGTCATGAGTTCCTGAGCTTTTTCTATCGGAAGATAAACCCTTTTCTGGTCTGTATCCAGAATCATGCCCAAGAAGGTCAGACGAGTCGTAGGAACCAACTACGACTTCGGGATATTGAGAATCCAGCCGTGTTGCTGTAACACCTTCAGTGAAAGTGAGACGCTGTTCAGCAACTGCTCTCTTGATCTAACTTTTATGAGGAGATCGTCCAAGTACGGGATAATTGTGACACCCTGCTTGCGCAGGAGCACCATCATTTCCGCCATTATCTTGGTGAAAATTCTCGGGGCCGTGGAAAGCCCAAACGGCAACGTCTGAAATTGGTAATGACAATCCTGTACCGCAAATCTCGGGTACGTCTGATGAGGTGGATATATGGGAACATGAAGGTACGCATCCTTTATGTCCAGAGATACCATAAAATCCCCCCCTTCCTTCCTGAGCGATTCCATTTTGAACTTGAACCTTTTCAAGTATAGGTTCAGGGATTTTTAATTTAAAATGGGTCTGACCAAACCGTCCGGTTTCGGTACTACAAACAGGGTTGAGTAATATCCCCTCCCTTGTTGAAGTAGGGGAACCTTGACCACCACCTGTTGAAGATACACTTTGTGAATTGCATTTACCACTATCTCCCTTTCTGGGGAAGAAGTCAGCAGGGCCGATTTGAAAAACCGGCGAGGAGGCACCTCTTCGAATTCCAGCTTGTAACCCTGAGAAACAATTTCTATTGTCCAGGGATCCACCCGTGAGTGAACCCAGATGTGGCTGAAAATTCGAAGACGTGCCCCACTGGGGCGGACTCCCTTAGTGAAGCCCCATGGGTTTTGTAGAGGCCGGGGAGGACTTCTGTTCCTGGGAACTAGCTGTGTTGTGCAGCTTTTTCCCTCTGCCCTTACCTCTGGCAAGAAAGAACGCACCTCGTACTCTTGTTTCTTGTGACCGAAAGGACTGCATTTGATAATGTGGTGCTTTCTTAGACTGTGAAGGAATATAAGGCAAAACTTTTGATTTACCAGCTGTAGCTGTGGAGACCAGGTCCGAGAGACCTTCCCCAAACAATTCCTCACCCTTGTAAGGAAAAACCTCCATATGCCTCTTTGAGTCGGCATCACCTGTCCATTGCCGGGTCCATAGGACTCGTCTAGCAGAAATCGACATAGCGTTGATTCTAGAACCCAGTAGGCCAATGTCTCTTTGAGCATCTCTCATATATTAGACAGCATCGTTAATATGACCCCGGGTCAATAAAATGGTACCCCTATCCAGGGTATCAATTTCCGTCGATAAGGTACCTAACCACGCTGCTACAGCGCTACAAACTCCAGCCGACACTATTGCCGGTCTGAGTAAGGTACTATAATGTGTGTAAATGGACTTTAAGGAAGCCTGCTGTTTGCGATCAGCAGGATCCCTGAGGGTAGCCATATCTTGGAATGGCAGCTTACTCGTTTGGATAAGCGTGTCCACGCTTTTTTCCCCCCTTGGGGAAGATTCTCACCGTATCCTGTCCTTAGTCGGGAAAGGATACACCCTAAGAATCCTTTTGGGAATCTGCAGTTTCTTGTCTGGAGATTCCCAAGCCTTTTCAATAATTTGTTCATGAGATGGGGGAAAGGTTACCTCAGGTTTCTTTACCCTATACATGTGTACCCTCATGTCAGGGACAGGGGGTTTCTCTGTGATATGCAAAACATCTTTTATTACAATAATCATATATTGAATACTATTTGCCAATTCTGGCTGTAACTTTGCATCATCGTAGTCGACACTGGAGTGAGAATCTGTGTCGGCGTCAGTGTCTACTATTTTGGATAGTGGGCGCTTTTGAGACCCCGGAGGTCCCTGTGACATAGGGGAAAGGCAGGGTTTGACGCCTGTACATTCCCTAGACTCAGTGCAATAAATTCACATTAACACTAAAACATTCCACATATCCAACCAGTCAGATGTCGGTGTTGCCGACGGAGACACCACCAGTCATTAACTCCACCTCCTCCCTATGAGAGCCTTTTACCTCAGACATGCCGACACACACGTACCGACACACCACACACTCAGGGAATCCTCTTATCTGAAGACAGTTCCCCCACAAGGCCCTTTGGAGAGACAGAGAGAGAGTATGCCAGCACACACCCAGCGCTATATGACCCAGGAAAAAAAACACACAATATGTTTACCCAGATAGCGCTGTAATCTTTATTTTTGCGCCAAATTATGTGCCCCCCCATTCTTTAAAACCCTCTTTCACTGTGGATAAGCAGGGGAGAGTCCGGGGAGCTTCCCCTCAGTGCTGTGCTGTGGAGAAAATGGCGCTGGTGAGTGCTGAGGAAGAAGCCCCGCCCCCTCAGCGGCGGGCTTCTGTCCCGCTAAAATATATAAAAAACTGGCGGGAGCTCTTTATATATACAGTGCCTATCTGTATATATGTACTTTTGCCAGAAAATGAGGTTATATTGCTGCCCAGGGCGCCCTGCACCCTTACAGTGACTGCCATTTGTGTGTGCTGTGTGGGAGCAATGGCACACAGCTTTACTGCTGTGCGTTACCTCAGTGAAGATCTGAAGTCTTTTGCCGCCTCTGAAGTCTTCTTTCTTCTCATACTCACCCGGCTTCTATCTTCCGGCTCTGTGAGGAGGACGGCGGCGCGGCTCCGGGACGAACTCCAGGGTGAGACCTGTGTTCCGATTCCCTCTGGAGCTAATGGTGTCCAGTAGCCTAAGAAGCAGAGCCTTGAAACTCACAGAAGTAGGTCTGCTTCTCTCTCCTCAGTCCCACGATGCAGGGAGTCTGTTGCAATCAGGCTCCTTGAAAATAAAAAACCTAACATAATACTTTTTCAGGAAACTCAGGAGAGCTCCCTGTAATGCACCCAGTCTCCTCTGGGCACAGTAGTAAACTGAGGTCTGGAGGAGGGGCATAGAGGGAGGAGCCAGTGCACACCCATACCTAAAGTCTTTCTTAAAGTGCCCATGTCTCCTGCGGAGCCCGTCTATCCCCATGGTCCTTACGGAGTACCCAGCATCCTCTAGGACGTAAGAGAAATAATTGTTTTCCCCGCAAAATAGATCTTGAGAAAAATAAGATTTTACTTACCGATAAATCTATTTCTCGGAGTCCGTAGTGGATGCTGGGGTTCCTGAAAGGACCATGGGGAACAGCGGCTCCGCAGGAGACAGGGCACAAAAAGTAAAGCTTTTCCAGATCAGGTGGTGTGCACTGGCTCCTCCCCCTATGACCCTCCTCCAGACTCCAGTTAGGTACTGTGCCCGGACGAGCGTACACAATAAGGGAGGATTTTGAATCCCGGGTAAGACTCATACCAGCCACACCAATCACACCGTACAACTTGTGATCTAAACCCAGTTAACAGTATGATAACAGCGGAGCCTCTGAAAGATGGCTTCCTTCAACAATAACCCGAATTAGTTAACAATAACTATGTACAATTATTGCAGATAATCCGCACTTGGGATGGGCGCCCAGCATCCACTACGGACTCCGAGAAATAGATTTATCGGTAAGTAAAATCTTATTTTCTCTATCGTCCTAGTGGATGCTGGGGTTCCTGAAAGGACCATGGGGATTATACCAAAGCTCCCAAACGGGCGGGAGAGTGCGGATGACTCTGCAGCACCGAATGAGAGAACTCCAGGTCCTCCTTAGCCAGAGTATCAAATTTGTAAAATTTTACAAACGTGTTCTCCCCTGACCACGTAGCTGCTCGGCAAAGTTGTAATGCCGAGACCCCTCGGGCAGCCGCCCAAGATGAGCCCACCTTCCTTGTGGAGTGGGCCTTTACAGATTTAGGCTGTGGCAGGCCTGCCACAGAATGTGCAAGTTGGATTGTGCTACAGATCCAACGAGCAATCGTCTGCTTAGACGCAGGAGCACCCATCTTGTTGGGTGCATACAATATAAACAACGAGTCAGATTTTCTGACTCCAGCTGTCCTTGCAATATATATTTTTAATGCTCTGACAACGTCCAGTAACTTGGAGTCCTCCAAGTCACTTGTAGCCGCAGGCACTACAATAGGCTGGTTCAGATGAAATGCTGACACCACCTTAGGGAGAAAATGCGGACGAGTCCGCAGTTCTGCCCTGTCCGAATGGAAAATCAGATATGGGCTTTTGTAAGATAAAGCTGCCAGTTCTGACACTCTCCTGGCCGAAGCCAGGGCTAGAAGCATGGTCACTTTCCATGTGAGATATTTCAAATCCACCTTCTTTAGTGGTTCAAACCAATGAGATTTTAGAAAGTCCAAAACCACATTGAGATCCCACGGTGCCACTGGAGGCACCACAGGAGGCTGTATATGTAGCACTCCCTTAACAAAGGTCTGGACTTCAGGGACTGAAGCCAATTCTTTTTGAAAGAAAATCGACAGGGCCGAAATTTGAACCTTAATAGATCCCAATTTGAGACCCATAGACAATCCTGATTGCAGGAAATGTAGGAATCGACCCAGTTGAAATTCCTCCGTCGGAGCACTCCGATCTTCGCACCACGCAACATATTTTCGCCAAATTCGGTGATAATGTTGCACGGTTACTTCCTTCCTTGCTTTAATCAAAGTAGGAATGACTTCTTCCGGCATGCCTTTTTCCTTTAGGATCCGGCGTTCAACCGCCATGCCGTCAAACGCAGCCGCGGTAAGTCTTGAAACAGACAGGGACCCTGCTGAAGCAAGTCCCTCCTTAGAGGTAGAGGCCACGGATCTTCCGTGATCATCTCTTGAAGTTCCGGGTACCAAGTCCTTCTTGGCCAATCCGGAACCACTAGTATCGTCCTTACGCCTCTTTGCCGTATAATTCTCAATACTTTTGGTATGAGAGGCAGAGGAGGAAACACATACACCGACTGGTACACCCAAGGCGTTACCAGCGCGTCCACAGCTATTGCCTGCGGATCTCTTGACCTGGCGCAATACCTGTCCAGTTTTTTGTTGAGGCGAGACGCCATCATGTCCACCATTGGTCTTTCCCAACGGGTTACCAGCAAGTGGAAGACTTCTGGATGAAGTCCCCACTCTCCCGGGTGAAGATCGTGTCTGCTGAGGAAGTCTGCTTCCCAGTTGTCCACTCCCGGGATGAACACTGCTGACAGTGCTATCACATGATTCTCTGCCCAGCGAAGAATCCTTGCAGCTTCTGCCATTGCACTCCTGCTTCTTGTGCCGCCCTGTCTGTTCACATGGGCGACTGCCGTGATGTTGTCCGACTGGATCAACACCGGTTTTCCCTGAAGCAGAGGTTCTGCCTGGCTTAGAGCATTGTATATTGCTCTTAGTTCCAGAATGTTTATGTGAAGAGACGTTTCCAGGCTCGTTCATACTCCCTGGAAGTTTCTTCCTTGTGTGACTGCTCCCCAGCCTCTCAGGCTGGCGTCCGTGGTCACCAGGATCCAATCCTGTATGCCGAATCTGCGGCCCTCCAATAGATGAGCACTCTGCAACCACCACAGAAGAGACACCCTTGTCCTTGGAGACAGGGTTATCCGCAGGTGCATCTGAAGATGCGACCCTGACCATTTGTCCAACAGATCCCTTTGGAAAATTCTTGCGTGGAATCTGCCGAATGGAATTGCTTCGTAAGAAGCCACCATTTTACCCAGGACTCTTGTGCATTGATGTACAGACACTTTTCCTGGTTTTAGGAGGTTCCTGACAAGCTCGGATAACTCCTTGGCTTTTTCCTCCGGGAGAAAAACCTTTTTCTGAACCGTGTCCAGAATCATCCCTAGGAACAGCAGACGAGTTGTCGGCATTAACTGGGATTTTGGAATATTCAGAATCCACCCGTGCTGTTTTAGCACTTCTTGAGACAGTGCTAATCCCATCTCTAGCTGTTCTCTGGACCTTGCCCTTATTAGGAGAACGTCCAAGTATGGGATAATTTATATGCCTTTTCTTCGAAGCAGAATCATCATCTCGGCCATTACCTTTGTAAAGACCCGAGGTGCCGTGGACAATCCGAACGGCAGCGTCTGAAACTGATAGTGACAGTTTTGTACAACGAACCTGAGGTACCCCTGGTGTGAGGGGTAAATTGGAACGTGGAGATACGCATCCTTGATGTCCAAGGATACCATAAAGTCCCCCTCTTCCAGGTTCGCTATCACTGCTCTGAGTGACTCCATCTTGAACTTGAACATCTTTATGTACAGGTTCAAGGACTTCAGATTTAGAATAGGCCTTACCGAGCCATCCGGCTTCGGTACCACAAAAAGAGTGGAATAATACCCCCTTCCCTTGTTGTAGAAGAGGTACCTTGACTATCACCTGCTGAGAGTACAGCTTGTGAATGGCTTCCAAAACCGTCTCCCTTTCGGAGGGGGACGTTGGTAAAGCAGACTTCAGGAAACGGCGAGGTGGATCTGTCTCTAATTCCAACCTGTACCCCTGAGATATTATCTGCAGGATCCAGGGATCTACCTGCGAGTGAGCCCACTGCGCGCTGTAATTTTTGAGACGACCACCCACCGTCCCCGAGTCCGCTTGAGAAGCCCCAGCGTCATGCTGAGGCTTTTGTAGAAGCCGGGGAAGGCTTCTGTTCCTGGGAAGGAGCTGCCTGTTGCTGTCTCTTCCCTCGACCTCTGCCTCGTGGCAGATATGAATAGCCCTTTGCTCTCTTATTTTTAAAGGAACGAAAGGGCTGCGGTTGAAAAGTCGGTGCCTTTTTCTGTTGGGGAGTGACTTGAGGTAGAAAGGTGGATTTCCCGGCTGTAGCCGTGGCCACCAAATCTGATAGACCGACTCCAAATAACTCCTCCCCTTTATACGGCAAAACTTCCATATGTCGTTTTGAATCCGCATCGCCTGTCCACTGTCGCGTCCATAAAGCTCTTCTGGCCGAAATGGACATAGCACTTACCCGTGATGCCAGTGTGCAGATATCCCTCTGTGCATCACGCATATAAAGAAATGCATCCTTTATTTGTTCTAACGACAGTAAAATATTGTCCCTGTCCAGGGTATCAATATTTTCAATCAGGGACTCTGACCAAACTACCCCAGCACTGCACATCCAGGCAGTCGCTATAGCTGGTCGTAGTATAACACCTGCATGTGTGTATATACTTTTTTGGATATTTTCCATCCTCCTATCTGATGGATCTTTAAGTGCGGCCGTCTCAGGAGAGGGTAACGCCACTTGTTTAGATAAGCGTGTTAGCGCCTTGTCCACCCTAGGAGGTGTTTCCCAGCGCTCCCTAACCTCTGGCGGGAAAGGGTATAATGCCAATAATTTCTTTGAAATTATCAGCTTTTTATCAGGGGCAACCCACGCTTCATTACACACGTCATTTAATTCTTCTGATTCAGGAAAAACTATAGGTAGTTTTTTCACACCCCACATAATACCCTGTTTAGTGGTACCTGTAGTATCAGCTAAATGTAACGCCTCCTTCATTGCCAAAATCATATAACGTGTGGCCCTACTGGAAAATACGGTTGATTCGTCACCGTCACCACTGGAGTCAGTGCCTGTGTCTGGGTCTGTGTCGACCGACTGAGGCAAAGGGCGTTTCACAGCCCCTGACGGTGTTTGAGTCGCCTGGACAGGCACTAATTGATTGTCCGGCCGTCTCATGTCGTCAAACGACTGCTTTAGCGTGTTGACACTATCCCGTAGTTCCATAAATAAAGGCATCCATTCTGGTGTCGACTCCCTAGGGGGTGACATCCTCATATTTGGCAATTGCTCCGCCTCCACACCAATATCGTCCTCATACATGTCGACACACACGTACCGACACACAGCAGACACACAGGGAATGCTCCTAACGAAGACAGGACCCACTAGCCCTTTGGGGAGACAGAGGGAGAGTTTGCCAGCACACACCAAAAGCGCTATATATAACAGGGATAGCCTTATAATAAGTGCTCCCTTATAGCTGCTTTATATATATCAAAATATCGCCATAAATTTGCCCCCCCTCTCTGTTTTACCCTGTTTCTGTAGTGCAGTGCAGGGGAGAGACCTGGGAGCCGTCCTGACCAGCGGAGCTGTGAGAGGAAATGGCGCCGTGTGCTGAGGAGATAGGCCCCGCCCCTTTTCCGGCGGGCTCGTCTCCCGCTATTTAGTGAATCCAGGCAGGGGTTAAATATCTCCATATAGCCTCTGGGGGCTATATGTGAGGTATTTTTAGCCTTTATATAGGTTACATTTGCCTCCCAGGGCGCCCCCCCCCAGCGCCCTGCACCCTCAGTGACTGCGTGTGAAGTGTGCTGAGAGGAAAATGGCGCACAGCTGCAGTGCTGTGCGCTACCTTTAGAAGACTGCAGGAGTCTTCAGCCGCCGATTCTGGACCTCTTCTGACTTCAGCATCTGCAAGGGGGCCGGCGGCGCGGCTCCGGTGACCATCCAGGCTGTACCTGTGATCGTCCCTCTGGAGCTGATGTCCAGTAGCCAAGAAGCCAATCCATCCTGCACGCAGGTGAGTTCACTTCTTCTCCCCTCAGTCCCTCGTTGCAGTGATCCTGTTGCCAGCAGGACTCACTGTAAAATAAAAAACCTAAGCTAAACTTTTTCTAAGCAGCTCTTTAGGAGAGCCACCTAGATTGCACCCTTCTCGGCCGGGCACAAAAATCTAACTGGAGTCTGGAGGAGGGTCATAGGGGGAGGAGCCAGTGCACACCACCTGATCTGGAAAAGCTTTACTTTTTGTGCCCTGTCTCCTGCGGAGCCGCTGTTCCCCATGGTCCTTTCAGGAACCCCAGCATCCACTAGGACGATAGAGAAATATATATATATATATATATATATATATATATATATATATATATATATATATATATATATATATATATATATTATTTTTCTATCATTTTGTCTAAAGCAACAGTCACTAGTTACTCCAATTTTCTTGAAATTAGCAAGGGCCAAATTGCGAATTCTTGCTTTCTCAAGAAGCTATCGGAGTTACAAGAACCTTTGTAAACATCCTTGGAGAAGTTGCCAGAGTAAGGGAAGGCAGGTAAATTGAAAATGCCTTCCCTGAATGCAAAATATCAGAAATCCCGGTATCTGCTACTGATTGGAACATGAAAATGTGCATCCCTCAGGTCTACAGAGACCAGAAAATCTCCTCTTCTTATACAAGTCATAATAGATTTCAGAGTTTCCATATGGAATTTCTTTATCTTCACAAACTTGTTCAATTCTCTGGAAGTCCAGAATCATTCTGAACCCTACTGTAGACTTTGCTACCAGGAATAGATTGGAATAAAAGCCTCTCTCCTTCTGATTTTGTGACAAATTTGATAGCTTTTGAGATGATAATTTCTTTTAATTCTTTTCCAGAGCTCTGATCTCCAGTGTTACAATTGGCTCCTCAGATTCCACAAATTTGTTCATAAGTGGAATTTCTGAAAATTCTATCTGATATCTACTACAGAGATGCTACATCCAGTACACACCTGTCTTGGACAAAATCTTCCCATTGTCTGGCAAATCTCCAAAGTCTGCCCCATACTGGTACGGATGTGAGGGATTTGCAGTAATCACTGCTTCTGAGAGCCTCTCCTATGAGTCTGGTGAAAGGACTGCCTTGTCACCCATTCAGAATATCTTCCATTGTATTGCTGGCCCACCCTATAATTTCTGGCTTCTTCAAACTGCTGTCTGAAAGATGGCACAGCATACCTTGAGGCAATCTCACAGAATTACCCTGATATCTTCTGTATTATTGTCTCTAGCTTATTACCAAATAACAGAGGACCTTCATGTGGTAATGTAACCAATCTATTCTTTGAATATGCATCTGCTGACCAGGATCATAACCATAATGCTCTTCTTGCCATCACACATTTACTTTGCTGAGGAATCCAGCACTTCAAGAGAGGCTTCACACGAATACTCTATACCTTTCTGCATTATTCCTAGATTCCTCTAAATAATGTCTTGATATTGTCTCTTCCAAATCTGTCTGCATAATGGAACCCCATATCCTCAGGGCAACAGTGGACTTTAATGAAACAGTCGTAGAAATATGCAACTTTAAGGCAATCTCTGTACAACACAACACAACACAACATAACACAACATAACATGGTCGACCATTCATACCGGAACCCAAAGAAATATAGGGTGGAATTCAATTAACCACAGTTGATTACCGGGGAAATCCAATAAGCCCTTAAGCAAAGAATTATTTGGGATTTTTTTTTCACCTGCATCAGCAGGTAAAAAAAATAAAAAAATCTGGTAACTCTGGGATTAATGGATGCTACAAGCCTGTTAGCGCACAAATCAGTCAACTTTTCACAGATTCTGTGCATTAACGCCGTTAATCTAATTTAATGGTCGATAATAAGGCTATCGGGTGAATATGGTAGTGCAATGGATGTTCACCTGCAGTAATTTACAGCGGATAATTGAATTGCCCGATGAAATATATATTGCGTTTATCTTACCTGTTGCAGTACAGAAATGTTCTGGAACAATAAGAGTCAATTAAAGACCAAAGCAATGTTTTCCTATATTAAAAGAAAGAGGTACTTACTCCTCAAATAGACGATATGTATCCACACGCTCAGCTTGCAACTCGTAAAACCTTTGTAGAAGGAGTCTAAAATCATTGTCTGTCTAAAAGAATAAAGAACAGAGAATAGATTATTTTATGGACATGGAAGCATCAAAACTATTTAGCATCACATCACATGGACATTTTCCTTGTAGAGGCCTTCATCTATAAAGACTGGTTGACCATGTGGACAAAGTTTAAGGGGTCAATCCAACCGCAGGAAAAGTTCTTGCCCCCGCGAGTTTGTGCGGCAACAGCTGCATTTTACGGAAGCCCAGACTTGCACAATTTTGTTCACAGCCCCATAGGACTGAGTACAAAACTGTGTAAATTCGGGGTGAGAGCGGCGTGAGATGCGGTGCCGCTGCTGCGTGTCCACATTATTGCAACAGCAACTCATTCCCTTCCGAATTAACCTGTCAATCTTTTGCGTGCCGTTTCTAATAATAGATACATATTGCTATTTTCGCTCTAAGTGGTTGGGTCTGTACAAGCAGAACAGATCGCACATGAATATTAATACTGGACTTTACAGTACTTTTTAAAATAAAATAAAAAAAAAACAAGCAAATGTATGCATTGCCTTTCTGCTGTCTGAGGGAACAAGTAAAATGGCAGCTTACAAATATAGTGTCACCTCATCATCACGAGATCTTCCACCAAAATATAAACCATTCACTAATGTATGTGTGACTGTGTGGTGGTGGTGGTGGTGGTGATGGTCTGACCTATTCGCCCCTGCTACTCTTTTGTATTTTTGACAATGCAGCAATCCCGTTGAAAATATGGGTATGGAGCCCATACATCAGGGCTGGCCAAACCGGTCCTCGAGATCTACCAACAGTTCATGTTTTCCAGGCCTCCTGGAGACCTGTAGAATTGTCAGTTAGGAATGAATGCAGCACATCTTAATTAGTAATGACTACACCTGTGCACCAGCTAGGTGATCTGGAAAATGTGTACTGTTGGTAGATCTCGAGGACTGGTTTGGCCAGCCCTGCCATACATCATTAGTTGGAATGCGGTCAATTTACCTACAATCAAAATCCCGACTTGGTCAAAATCCCGACATTTAAAATGTCGACAGGTCAAAAAGTCAACATGAGTTTTTCATTGAAACCGACTTGTTCATACTTTCCCATCCCAGAGGACCTGGTGGGGGATATAATAGTGTGCCAAGTGCAGTGAGCCATGCAAGGGGACGTGGTACACGTATACGGTGTCCATGTTGGCCTCGACATGCACGATAAAGAAAATAAGATTTTACTTACCGATAAATCTATTTCTCGTAGTCCGTAGTGGATGCTGGGGACTCCGTCAGGACCATGGGGAATAGCGGCTCCGCAGGAGACAGGGCACAAAAGTAAAAGCTTTAGGATCAGGTGGTGTGCACTGGCTCCTCCCCCTATGACCCTCCTCCAAGCCTCAGTTAGGATACTGTGCCCGGACGAGCGTACACAATAAGGAAGGATTTTGAATCCCGGGTAAGACTCCTACCAGCCACACCAATCACACTGTACAACCTGTGATCTGAACCCAGTTAACAGCATGATAACAGCGGAGCCTCTGAAAAGATGGCTCACAACAATAATAACCCGATTTTTGTAACAATAACTATGTACAAGTATTGCAGACAATCCGCACTTGGGATGGGCGCCCAGCATCCACTACGGACTACGAGAAATAGATTTATCGGTAAGTAAAATCTTATTTTCTCTGACGTCCTAGTGGATGCTGGGGACTCCGTCAGGACCATGGGGATTATACCAAAGCTCCCAAACGGGCGGGAGAGTGCGGATGACTCTGCAGCACCGAATGAGAGAACTCCAGGTCCTCTTTAGCCAGGGTATCAAATTTGTAGAATTTTACAAACGTGTTCTCCCCCGACCACGTAGCTGCTCGGCAGAGTTGTAATGCCGAGACCCCTCGGGCAGCCGCCCAGGATGAGCCCACCTTCCTTGTGGAATGGGCCTTGACAGATTTAGGCTGTGGCAGGCCTGCCACAGAATGTGCAAGTTGAAATGTGCTACAAATCCAACGAGCAATCGTCTGCTTAGAAGCAAGAGCACCCAGTTTGTTGGGTGCATACAGGATAACAGCGAGTCAGTTTTCCTGACTCCAGCCGTCCTGGAAACCTATATTTTCAGGGCCCTGACAACATCTAGCAACTTGGAGTCCTCCAAGTCCCTAGTAGCCGCAGGTACCACAATAAGCTGGTTCAGGTGAAACGCTGACACCACCTTAGGAAGAAACTGGGGACGAGTCCGCAGTTCTGCCCTGTCCGAATGGACAATCAGATATGGCTTTTGTGAGACAAAGCCGCCAATTCTGACACTCGCCTGGCCGAGGCCAGGGCCAACAGCATGGTCACTTTTCATGTGAGATATTTCAAATCCACAGATTTGAGCGGTTTAAAATGTGATTTGAGGAATCCCAGAACTACGTTGAGATCCCACAGTGCCACTGGAGGCACAAAAAGGGGGTTGTATATGCAATACTCCCTTGACAAACTTCTGGACTTCAGGAACTGAAGCCAATTCTTTCTGGAAGAAAATTTACAGGGCCGAAATTTGAACTTAATGGACCCCAATTTGAGGCCCATAGACACTCCTGTTTGCAGGAAATGCAGGAATCGACCGAGTTGAAATTTCTTCGTGGGGCCTTCCTGGCCTCACACCACGCAACCTATTTTCGCCACATGTGGTGATAATGTTTTGCGGTCACCTCCTTCCTGGCTTTGACCAGGGTAGGAATGACCTCTTCCGGAATGCCTTTTTCCCTTAGGATCTGGCGTTCCACCGCCATGCCGTCAAACGCAGCCGCGGTAAGTCTTGGAACAGACCTGGTACTTGCTGAAGCAAGTCCCTTCTTAGCGGCAGAGGCCATGAGTCCTCTGTGAGCATTTCTTAAAGTTCCGGGTGCCACGTCCTTCTTGGCCAATCCGGAGCCACAAGTATAGTTCTTACTCCTCTACGTCTTATAATTCTCAGTACCTTGGTTATGAGAAGCAGAGGAGGGAACACATACACCGACTGGTACACCCACGGTGTTACCAGAACGTCCACAGATATTGCTTGAGGGTCTCTTGACCTGGCGCAATACCTGTCCAGTTTTTTGTTCAGGCGGGACGCCATCATGTCCACCTTTGGTCTTTCCCAACGGTTCACAATCATGTGGAATACTTCCCGATGAAGTCCCCACTCTCCCGGGTGGAGGTCGTGCCTGCTGAGAAAGTCTGCTTCCCAGTTGTCCACTCCCGGAATGAACACTGCTGACAGTGCTATCACATGATTTTTCGCCCAGCGAAGAATCCTTGCAGTTTCTGCCATTGCCCTCCTGCTTCTTGTGCCGCCCTGTCTGTTTACGTGGGCGACTGCCGTGATGTTGTCCCACTGGATCAATACCGGCTGACCTTGAAGCAGAGGTCTTGCTAAGCTTAGAACATTGTAAATTGCCCTTAGCTCCAGTATATTTATGTGGAGAGAAGTCTCCAGACTTGATCACACTCCCTGGAAATTTTTTCCCTGTGTGACTGCTCCCCAGCCTCTCAGGCTGGCATCCGTGGTCACCAGGACCCAGTCCTGAATGCCGAGTCTGCGGCCCTTTAGTAGATGAGCACTCTGCAGCCACCGCAGAAGAAACACCCTTGTCCTTGGAGACAGGGTTATCCGCTGATGCATCTGAAGATGCGATCCGGACCATTTTTCCAGCAGATCCCACTGAAAAGTTCTTGCGTGAAATCTACCGAATGGAATCGCTTCGTAAGAAGCCACCATTTTTCCCTGGACCCTTGTGCAATGATGCACTGACACTTTTCCTGGTTTTAGGAGGTTCCTGACTAGCTCGGATAACTCCCTGGCTTTCTTCTCCGGGAGAAACACCTTTTTCTGGACTGTGTCCAGAATCATCCCTAGGAACAGCAGACGTGTCGTCGGAAACAGCTGCGGTTTTGGAATATTTAGAATCCACCCGTGCTGTCGTAGAACTACTTGAGATAGTGCTACTCCGACCTCCAACTGTTCTCTGGACCTTGCCCCTATCAGGAGATTGTCCATTTTCTTTGAAGAAGAATCATCATTTCGGCCATTACCTTGGTAAGGACCCGGGGTGCCGTGGACAATCCAACCGGCAGCGTCTGAAACGGATAGTGACAGTTCTGTACCACGAACCTGAGGTACCCTTGGTGAGAAGGGCAAATTGGGACATGGAGGTAAGCATCCCTGATGTCCCGGGACACCATATAGTCCCCTTCTTCCTGGTTCGCTATCACTGCTCTGAGTGACTCCATCTTGATTTGAACCTTTGTATGTAAGTGTTCAACTATTTCAGATTTAGAATAGGTCTCACCGAGCCGTCTGGCTTCAGTACCACAATATAGTGTGGAATAATACCCCTTTCCTTGTTGTAGGAGGGGTACTTTGATTATCACCTGCTGGGAATACAGCTTGTGAATTGTTTCCACTACTGCCTCCCTGTCGGAGGGAGACGTTGGTAAAGCAGACTTCAGGAACCTGTGAGGGGGAGACGTCTCGAATTTCCAATCTGTACCCCTGGGATACTACTTGTAGGATCCAGGGGTCCACTTGCGAGTGAGCCCACTGCGTGCTGAAACTCTTGAGACGACCCCCCCCACCGCACCCGAGTCCGCTTGTACGGCCCCAGCGTCATGCTGAGGACTTGGCAGAAGCGGTGGAGGGCTTCTGTTTCTGGGAATGGGCTGCCTGCTGCAGTCTTCTTCCCTTTCCTCTATCCCATGGCAGATATGACTGGCCTTTTGCCCGCTTGCCCTTATGGGGACGAAAGGACTGAGGCTGAAAAGACGTTGTCTTTTTCTCCTTTATACAGCAATACTTCCATGTGCCGTTTGGAATCTGCATCACCTGACCACTGTCGTGTCCATAAACAACTTCTGGCAGATATGGACTTCGCACTTACTCTTGATGCCAGAGTGCAAATATCCCTCTGTGCATCTCGCATATATAGAAATGCATCCTTTAAATGCTCTATAGTCAATAAAATACTGTCCCTGTCAAGGGTATCAATATTTTCAGTCAGTCAGGGAATCCGACCAAGCCACCCCAGCGCTGCACATCCAGGCTGAGGCGATCGCTGGTCGCAGTATAACACCAGTATGTGTGTATATACTTTTTAGGATATTTTCCAGCCTCCTATCAGCTGGCTCCTTGAGGGCGGCCCTATCTGGAGACGGTACCGCCACTTGTTTTGATAAGCGTGTGAGCGCCTTATCCACCCTAAGGGGTGTTTCCCAACGCGCCCTAACTTCTGGCGGGAAAGGGTATACCGCCAATAATTTTCTATCGGGGGAAACCCACGCATCATCACACACTTCATTTAATTTATCTGATTCAGGAAAAACTACAGGTAGTTTTTTCACACTCCACATAATACCCTTTTTTGTGGTACTTGTAGTATCAGAAATATGTAACACCTCCTTCATTGCCCTTAACAAGTAACGTGTGGCCCTAAAGGAAAATACGTTTGTTTCTTCACCGTCGACACTGGAGTCAGTGTCCGTGTCTGTGTCGACCGACTGAGGTAAAAGGACGTTTTAACGCCCCTGACGGTGTTTGAGACGCCTGGACAGGTACTAATTGGTTTGCCGGCCGTCTCATGTCGTCAACCGACCTTGCAGCGTGTTGACATTATCACGTAATTCCTTAAATAAGCCATCCATTCCGGTGTCGACTCCCTAGAGAGTGACATCACCATTACAGGCAATTGCTCCGCCTCCTCACCAACATCGTCCTCATACATGTCGACACACACGTACCGACACACAGCACACACACAGGGAATGCTCTGATAGAGGACAGGACCCCACTAGCCCTTTGGGGAGACAGAGGGAGAGTTTGCCAGCACACACCAAAAACGCTATAATTATACAGGGACAACCTTTATATAAGTGTTTTTCCCTTATAGCATTTTAATATATATAGTCATATCGCCAAATAAGTGCCCCCCCTCTCTGTTTTAACCCTGTTTCTGTAGTGCAGTGCAGGGGAGAGCCTGGGAGCCTTCCCACCAGCATTTCTGTGAGGGAAAATGGCGCTGTGTGCTGAGGAGAATAGGCCCCGCCCCCTTTTCGGCGGGCTTCTTCTCCCGTTTTTCTGAGACGTGGCAGGGGTTAAATACATCCATATAGCCCCCAGGGGCTATATGTGATGTATTTTTAGCCAGAATAAGGTACTATCATTGCTGCCCAGGGCGCCCCCCCCAGCGCCCTGCACCCTCAGTGACCGCTGCTATGAAGTGTGCTGACAACAATGGCGCACAGCTGCAGTGCTGTGCGCTACCTTATGAAGACTGAAAAGTCTTCTGCCGCCGGTTTCTGGACCTCTTCACTTTTCGGCATCTGCAAGGGGGTCGGCGGCGCGGCTCCGGGACGAACCCCAGGGTGAGACCTGTGTTCCGACTCCCTCTGGAGCTAATGGTGTCCAGTAGCCTAAGAAGCCAATCCATCCTGCACGCAGGTGAGTTCACTTCTCTCCCCTAAGTCCCTCGATGCAGTGAGCCTGTTGCCAGCAGGACTCACTGAAAATAAAAAAACCTAACAAAAAACTTTTACTCTAAGCAGCTCTTTAGGAGAGCCACCTAGATTGCACCCTTCTCGGCCGGGCACAAAAATCTAACTGAGGCTTGGAGGAGGGTCATAGGGGGAGGAGCCAGTGCACCCCACCTGATCCTAAAGCTTTTACTTTTGTGCCCTGTCTCCTGCGGAGCCGCTAATCCCCATGGTCCTGACGGAGTCCCCAGCATCCACTAGGACGTCAGAGAAACAATGAAAAACACATGTCGACCTTTTGACCTGTCGACATTTTAAAGGTCGGAATTTTGACCTTGTCGGTATTTTGACCGTTGGTCAATGGTTGTCGGGATTTTGATTGTAGGTATTTCATACTAAACCCCATTAGTCTCACCCCTCTGTTAGTTGTATTTGCCTGCAAGTAAAGTCAGTTTACTTGCTGACACAAGCAAGACTGGGATTAAGGGGGTTATTCAGGTCGCATTGCTAAGCGATGCGATCGCAATAACCCCGTTCCCAATGTGCACGTTGAGGTCCCATCCTGCGCGACCATCCAATCAGAATCAGCTTTACTGGCCAGGTATACTTGCGTATACTAGGAATTTGTCTTCGGTTTGCTATACAACAGCCAAGTAGGTAACAGATAAGCAGGTGGGGGGCAAGTAAAGTCATACAGATAGGCATACCGTAGGGACACAACAAGTGAGTTGTTACTTGTACGTCTAGTCAGTCAATGTTCAGGAGTTCAGCAGGCAGACCGCTTGGGGAAGGAAACTTTTGAGGCTTCTGGTGGACCTGGCGGGGACAGCCCTGTAACGCCTGCCTGAAGGAAGCAAGTTAAACATGCTGTGGCCGGGGTGTAGCTGGTCTTTTACTATCTTCATTGCCCGCTTTTTAGCTCTGGACAGGTACAGGTCCTGGACTGAGGGAAGGTCGGCCCCGATGATCTTCTCTGTGGTTCTGACCACCTTTTGGAGCCTGCATCTGTCCCTCGCGCTGCTGGAGCTGTACCATACGAGTATCGAGGAGCACAGTACCGACTCCACAATTGCGGAGTAGAAGATGTGACCTGTTCGCATTGGCTGCGAACACCTCTCCCTGCGCCGCCCCTGCAACACTCCATCGCAGTTTCAGGGGCGGCGCAGGGAATATGGGGATGGGTCGGCTGAGTTTTCAGGGCGGCTGGTGACCTCACGCGTAGTCGTTCCGATGAGAAAAATGGCGGCTGCTGCCTGCATACACAGCCTAGTTGCGGTTGCAGGGGGTTGTCCACAGTTGCTGGGCAGGCCATTCTGCATGCTGGGCAGCCTTGCCCTGCAATGGGCGGCCCCAGCATGCGAAAGAACGGATTGCAGATTCTGCTAAAAAAATCTGAATAACCCTCAAAGTGTGATTTGTAAAGGAGACATCAAAACGCTGCAGAAAAGGGCATTCCTGGATTTGGTATACTTAAATTCATACATTCATTTAGTTCCATGCTTTTTGTTTTATATATTTATTTTATATATGCGTATTAGCTATATATTAAAATGTGTATTTTAGAAAATGTGTTAGCTGCTTATATTATATCTTCAATATATGTGTATTAGCTGCATTATTATATGTGTATTCATTCAAATATATTAGCTACATATTTATATGTTATATAATATGAGGTCAATCCGGTCCAAATATAAAATGGCTATTCACCATAATTAAAAAATGGCTACAATAAAAGGAAGGACATAAGATGAACACATTTGTGGTTATGAACTATTAGCACATAGGGGTGATTTTTCTACAAAATTGTCACGTAATCAGAAAATTCAAAACTGGACCTAGAGATTGATCTTAAGGGATATATTTACTAATGTGTGGGGTTTTTTTTTAGAAGTGGAGATGTTGACCATAGCAACCAATCAGATTCTAGTTATCTCCTAGAAGGTGCTAGATAAATAAGTAGAATCTGATTGGATGCTATGGGCAGCATCTCCACTTCTAAAAACTCACACTAAATCTTAGCTGTGCATTCAGTGGTTGAAGTGGACATTTAGAAGTGGCTCTACGGAATATGTGCGACTACTGGAAATATTGTATTTTATAGCACTTAATGATACTCCACCCACTTTCTGCACACTTGGGGCCTGAATCAGAGTCGCACACAGCAAATGCTGCTACAAACTTCTTCCCTGGTGACACCTGTTTGGCTGAATGTGCAAGGACTGAGACACTCACTTTTAGCGTCCATGCATGCTGTAATATCCATTGGTACATCCTTATGCGGCACCATCATGCGGACCATCGAAAAGTGCACAAGCCCTGTGGAAGGTGCAGTTTCTCCGTTTGAGCACGGCCTCCTATGCCTATGACTGTACATCTGGGAATGCAGTCACTTCAACAGAACATTTTTGTGTGAACCATTAGCCATCTCCCCGCAACCATGACAGCAACAGCACCTTTGAGTGAACACACTGCTTAACACATACGTCATAGGGGTTAGCTACAGAACAGAGTGTGCTAGAAGCATCAGAGCAGAAAACAGCAACACAGGCATGAAAAAAAGCACGGATTGTGACAAGAGACGGGTGCTAGAATGAGCACTACAATTACATGGCACCTAACGCCGATAGTTCATATGTAAATGTCTCCACAGCAAAAGGGATTAACCCCCTCAGTGCCATGGCTACCACCGTGCCAATGTGGGCTGGGTCCCTGCCCACACCTACCTTGCAAATCAAGGGAGAACATGGTTATATTCAAGCCGCACTAAAAAAAAAATCTCATGTTCCTTTTACTTGTTTCTTTGTGTGTCAAATTTATTTTTTGGACATCTACTTATAAGGTAAATAAATATATTGTTTGCAAGAAACAAGTGGAATTGTGGTGCAAGCAACCTGCTTCCAGTTCACTTGTAATTGACTCTTTATAATGGTAAATAACATATAATGGGCCTAATTTAAGGTTGGTTGCAAAAGCAAAATCTTCCTCTAATGGGCAAAACCATGTTGCACTGCAGGTGTGGCAGATGTAACATGTGCAGAGTTAGATATGGGTGGTGGATTATATTGTTTCTATGCAGGGTAAATACCAGATGCTTTATTTTTACACTGCAATTTAGGTTTCAGTTTGAACAAACCCCACACAGATCTATCTGCCCCACCTAAGGTGCACATAGTTTTGCCAATTAAAGACAGATTTTCCTTTCTCTAACGTCCTAGTGGATGCTGGGAACTCCGAAAGGACCATGGGGAATAGCGGGCTCCGAAGGAGGCTGGGCACTCTAGAAAGATTTAAGACTACCTGGTGTGCACTGGCTCCTCCCACTATGACCCTCCTCCAAGCCTCAGTTAGATTTTGTGCCCGGCCGAGGTTGGATGCACACTAGGGGCTCTCCTGAGCTCTTAGAAGAAAGATAGTCTTAGGTTTATTATTTTCAGTGAGACCTGCTGGCAACAGGCTCACTGCAGCGAGGGACTAAGGGGAGAAGAAGCGAACTCGCCTGCTTGCAGCCGGATTGGGCTTCTTAGGCTACTGGACACCATTAGCTCCAGAGGGATCGACCGCAGGCCCAGCCTTGATGTTCGGTCCCGGAGCCGCGCCGCCGTCCCCCTTACAGAGCCAGAAGCAAGAAGATGGTCCGGAAAATCGGCGGCATGAAGACATCAGTCTTCACCAAGGTAGCGCACAGCACTGCAGCTGTGCGCCATTGCTCCTCTCACACTTCACACTCCGGTCACTGAGGGTGCAGGGCGCTGGGGGGAGCGCCCTGAGGCAGCAATAAAAACACCTTGGCTGGCAAAAATACCTCAATATATAGCCCCAGGGGCTATATATGAGGTAAATACCCCTGCCAGATTCCATAAAAAAGCGGGAGAATAGGCCGCGGAAAAGGGGCGGAGCTATCTCCCTCAGCACACTGGGCGCCATTTTTCCCTCACAGTTCCGCTGGAAGGAAGCTCCCTGGCTCTCCCCTGCAGACTACTCTACAGAAAAGGGTAAAAAAGAGAGAGGGGGGCATTTAATTTGGCGCAGTATATAGTATATATTAAAAAGCAGCTATAGGGGACATAACTCAGTTAGTCCCTGCCTTATATAGCGCTCTGGTGTGTGCTGGCATACTCTCACTCTGTCCCCCCAAAGGGCTTTTGTGGGTCCTGTCCTCTATATTGAGCATTCCCTGTGTGTGTGTGGAGTGTGTCGGTACGGCTGTGTCGACATGTTTGATGAGGATAATGAGGTGGAGGCGGAGCAGGTGCCTTTAGAAGGGATGTCACCCCCTGGGGGGCAGACACCTGAGTGGATGTGCTTATGGAAAGAAATGAGTGCACGTAGCGATCCTGAAGTCTGTATATACACACTCAGGCATTATACTTAGACCAGCTATTGCGTCAGCATGGATGTGCAGTGCTGCCGCTGCGTGGTCGGATAAACTGTCAGAAAATATTGACACACTAGACAGAGACACGATTCTGCTAACAATTGACCATATCAAAGACTCAGTCTTATATATGAGAGATGCACAGAGGGAAGTCTGCCGGCTGGCATCTAAAATAAGTGCATTGTCCACCTCTGCTAGGAGATGCTTATGGACTCGCCAGTGGACTGGAGATGCAGATTCCAAAAGGCACATGGAAGTTTTGCCTTATAAGGGGGAGGAATTATTTGGGGATGGTCTCTCCGACCTAGTTTCCACAGCAACGTCTGGGAAGTAAGCATTTTTACCCCATGTCCCCTCACAGCCTAAGAAGGCGCCATTTTATCAGGTTCAGTCCTTTCGGACCCAGAAAAACAAGCGGGGAAAAGGAGGGTCTTTTCTCTCTAGAGGCAGAGGTAGGGGAAAAAGGCTGCAACAAACAGCAGGTTCCCAGGAGCAAAAGTCCTCCCCCGCTTCCTCTTCCAAGTCCGCCGCATGACGGTGGGGCTCCACAGGCGGAGCCAGGTACGGTGGGGGCCCGCCTCATGAATTTCAGCGATCAGTGGGCTCGCTCACGGGTGGATCCCTGGATCCTTCAAATAGTATCTCAGGGGTATAAGCTAGAATTCGAGGCGGCTCCACCCCACCGGTTCCTAAAATCTGCCTTGCCGATTGCTCCCTCAGACAGGGAGGCGGTGCTAGCAGCGATTCACAAGCTGTATTCCCAGCAGGTGATAATCAAGGTACCCCTACTTCAACAAGGCCGGGGTTACTATTCCACACTATTTGTGGTGCCGAAACCGGACGGTTCGGTGAGACCCATTTTAAATTTGAAATCCTTGAACACATACATAAAAAAATTCAAGTTCAAGATGGAATCGCTCAGGGCGGTTATTGCAAGCCTGGAGGAGGGGGATTACATGGTATCCCTGGACATCAAGGATGCTTACCTGCATGTCCCCATTTACCATCCTCACCAGGAGTACCTCAGATTTGTGGTACAGGATTGCCATTACCAATTCCAGACGCTGCCGTTTGGACTCTCCACGGCAACGAGGGTATTTACCAAGGTTATGGCGGAAATGATGATACTCCTTCGAAAAAAGGGAGTTTTAATTATCCCATACTTGGACGATCTCCTAATAAAGGCACGATCCAAGGAACAGTTGTTAGTGGGAGTAGCACTCTCAGGAAGTGCTGCGCCAGCGCGGCTGGATTCTGAATATCCCAAAGTCACAGCTGGTCCCGACGACACGTCTAATGTTCCTGGGAATGATTTTGGACACAGTCCAGAAAAAAGTGTTTCTCCCGGAGGAGAAAGCCAGGGAGTTGTCTTCTCTAGTCAGAGACCTCCTAAAACCAAAACAGGTATCGGTGCATCACTGCACGCGGGTCCTGGGAAAGTTGGTAGCTTCTTACGAAGCAATTCCATTCGGCAGGTTCCATGCCAGGATTTTTCAGTGGGACCTGTTGGACAAGTGGTCCGGATCGCATCTTCAGATGCATCGCTTGATAACCCTGTCCCCAAGAACCAGGGTGTCTCTTCTGTGGTGGCTGCAGAGTGCTCATCTTTTGGAGGGCCGCAGATTCGGCATACAGGACTGGGTCCTAGTGACCACGGATGCCAGCCTACGAGGCTGGGGGGCAGTCACAAAGGGAAGAAACTTCCAAGGACTATGGTCAAGTCAGGAGACTTCCCTTCACATAAATATTCTGGAACTAAGGGCCATTTACAATGCCCTAAGTCAAGCAAAATCCCTGCTCCTACACCAGCCGGTGCTGATCCAGTCAGACAACATCACGGCAGTCGCCCATGTGAATCGACAGGGCGGCACAAGAAGCAGGATGGCAATGGCAGAAGCCACAAGGATTCTCCGATGGGCGGAAAATCATGTACTAGCACTGTCAGCAGTGTTCATCCCGGGAGTGGACAACTGGGAAGCAGACTTTCTCAGCAGGCACGACCTCCACCCGGGAGAGTGGGGACTTCATCCAGAAGTCTTCCAAATGATTGTAAATCAGTGGGGTCGTCCACAGGTGGACATGATGGCGTCCCGCCTAAACAAAAAACTAGAGAGGTATTGCGCCAGGTCAAGAGACCCTCAGGCGATAGCTGTGGACGCTCTAGTGACACCGTGGGTGTACCAGTCAGTTTATGTGTTCCCTCCTCTACCTCTCATACCAAAGGTATTGAGAATAATAAGAAAGCGAGGTGTAAACACAATTCTCGTGGTTCCGGATTGGCCAAGAAGAGCGTGGTACCCGGAACTTCAAGAGATGATCTCAGGCCGAAAAGGCCCCAACAGAGGAATTTCAACTAGGTCGATTTCTGCATTTCCTGCAAGCAGGAGTTAATATGGGCCTAAAACTAGGCTCCATTAAAGTACAGATCTCGGCTCTGTCGATTTTCTTTCAAAAAGAACTAGCTTCAGTACCTGAAGTTCAGACATTTGTGAAAGGAGTGCTGCATATTCAGCCCCCATTTGTGCCTCCTGTGGCACCTTGGGATCTCAACGTGATGTTGAGTTTCTTAAAATCACATTGGTTTGAGCCACTAAAAACCGTGAATCTGAAATATCTCACGTGGAAAGTGGTCATGTTATTGGCTTTGGCTTCAGCCAGGCGTGTGTCAGAATTGGCGGCTTTATCATGTAAAAGCCCTTATCTGATTTTCCATATGGATAGGGCAGAATTGAGGACTCGTCCCCAATTTCTCCCAAAGGTGGTGTCAGCGTTTCACCTGAACCAGCCTATTGTGGTGCCTGCGGCTACTAGGGACTTGTTTCCAGGACGGCTGGAGTCAGAAAATCTGACTCGCTGTTTATCCTGTATGCACCCAACAAGCTGGGTGCTCCTGCTTCTAAGCAGACTATTGCTCGCTGGATTTGTAGTACAATTCAGCTTGCTCATTCTGTGGCAGGCCTGCCACAGCCAAAATCTGTAAATGCCCATTCCACTAGGAAGGTGGGCTCATCTTGGGCGGCTGCCCGAGGGGTCTCGGCTTTACAACTTTGCCGAGCAGCTACTTGGTCAGGGGCAAACACGTTTGCAAAATTCTACAAATTTGATACCCTTGCTGAGGAGGACCTGGAGTTCTCTCATTCGGTGCTGCAGAGTCATCCGCACTCTCCCGCCCGTTTGGGAGCTTTGGTATAATCCCCATGGTCCTTTCGGAGTTCCCAGCATCCACTAGGACGTTAGAGAAAATAAGAATTTACTCACCGGTAATTCTATTTCTCGTAGTCCGTAGTGGATGCTGGGCGCCCATCCCAAGTGCGGTTTATCTGCAATACTTGTACATAGTTATTGTTAACTAAATCGGGTTATTGTTGAGCCATCTGTTGAGAGGCTCAGTTGTTTCATACTGTTAACTGGGATTCATATCACGAGTTGTACGGTGTGATTGGTGTGGCTGGTATGAGTCTTACCCGGGATTCAAAATCCTTCCTTATTGTGTACGCTCGTCCGGGCACAGTGTCCTAACTGAGGCTTGGAGGAGGGTCATAGTGGGAGGAGCCAGTGCACACCAGGTAGTCCTAAATCTTTCTAGAGTGCCCAGCCTCCTTCGGAGCCCGCTATTCCCCATGGTCCTTTCGGAGTTCCCAGCATCCACTACGGACTACGAGAAATAGAATTACCGGTAAGTAGATTCTTATTTTTGTGATCAACCTTGAATTAGGCCCAATGTTTCTGCTTGCAACAAAAAATATACGTTATGGTAAGAACTTCCCGTTGATAACGGTATTTCTTCTATGTCCACAGGTTTCCACAGGATAACATTGGGATTTGATGGAGCGACAGCGGATTGGCACCAAACTATCACAAGCTTTCTAGCCTCCCAGGATGCAACGGGCTCGTCCATATAATCCCACCCACCGACTCAGTCAAATCAGTTGTTTCCAAAGCATTTAGGTAGGAGCATTATGTAGAACCCTATTCAGGTGAGAAGAACACACATGCACACCCTTCCATGCAAGAGGGAAGAGGTTAGGGAGTATAAAGATTCTCAAATCAGGTGCGTCAGGGTGTGATCCATGTGGAAACCTGTGGACAATTTCCGTTATCAACGGTAAGTTCTTACCATAATATATATTTCTCCGGCAGGGTCCACAGGTTATCCACAGGATACACTGGGACTTCCAAAGCAATTTTAATTGGTGGGGACGCTCCTGATTAGACAGGAGAACCTTTCGCCCGAATTCAGCGTCATGAGAGGCAAAGGTGTCCAAGGCTTAATGTCTAATGAATGTGTTAATGGAAGACCATGTGGCTGCCTTACATATCTGTTCTGCTGAAGCACCATGTTGTGCTGCCCATGAAGGACCTACCTTACGTGTAGAGTGAGCAGAGACTTTAGCCGGAACAGGGAGATCAGCTCAAAAGTATGCTTCTGAAATAGTCATTCGAAGCCATCTTGCCAGCGTCTGTTTAGTAGCATGCCATCCTCTCTTGTGAAATCCGTAGAGAATGAAGAGAGAATCTGTCTTTCTGATGGCACTGGTACGATCTATGTAGATTCTTAATACACGGACTACGTCCAGCAAGCTTCTCCCGCAGAAAGTCCTGATACCTGAAAAGCCGGGACTACAATTTCTTTGTTACGGTGAAACTTCGAGACCACCTTCGGAAGATAATCAGACTTAGTTCTGAGAACGGTTTTATCTGGATAAAAAATAAAAAAAAAAATCAGAAAAGGAGACTAACACGACAGTGCTCCTAAATCTGACACTCTTCTAGCCGATGTCATAGTCAGTAGAAAGAGTACTTTAGCCGTCAACCATTTAAGATTCACTTTCTTAAGTGGTTCAAACTGAGCCCCTTGAAGGGCTTTGAGGACCAGACTTAAATCCCAAGGTACTGCAGGAGGAACAAAAGGTGGTTGAATGCGCAGCATTCCCTGGAAAAAAGTATGCACACCTTGTAAAGTGGCAATTTTTTTTTGAAACCATACAGTCAATGCTGAAACTTGAACTCTCAAGGAAGCCACCTTCAAACCCTTATCCATTCCTGCCTGAAGGAAATCTAAGATTCTGGATACTCTGAAAGATTTTGGATCCATATTTCTTTCACTGCACCAATGAATATAGGCTTGCCATATTCGGTGATAAATGTGAGTAGAGGAGAGTTTCCTTGCACTGAGCATGGTTTGAATTACCTGTTGTGAAAAACCTCTTGACTTCAGGATAGAGGTTTCAACAGCCACGCAGTCAAAGACAGCCGATCCAAATGCCTGTGATAACAAGGACCCTGCATCAGTAGATCTGGACGTTGAGGGAGCAGAATTGACGCATCCTTTGACATCCTCTGCAGATCTATGTACCAATGCCTTCTGGACCAAGCCGGAGCTATTAGAATCACGGCACCTTTTGTTTGCTTTATTTTCCTCACCACCCTGGTTATCAGGAAGATTGGAGGAAACATATATGCCAGATGAAATTCCCATTTCACTGACATTGCGCCCACAAGGATCGCTCCAGGGTCTTTTGTTCTTGACCCGTATGCTGGAACTTTGTTGTTCAGACGGGATGCCATGAGATCTATCTCTGGCAACCCCCACTTGTCTACTAGAGTCTGAAATACTTCCGGGTGTAGAGCCCATTCGGTTGCTCGAATGGTGTGTCGACTGAGAAAGTCTGCTTCCCAGTTTAGGACTCCCGGAACGAACACTGCAGAAATGCTGGAAGATGGAGTTCTGCCCACTTTAGTATGCGACTTACTTCCTTCATTGCTTTCTGGCTGCGAGTTCCTCCCTGATGGTTGAGGTACGCTACTGCCGGTGCTTTGTCCGAGTGGATCTGGACTGGTTTTCCTTGCAGAGTGTCCTTTGCCTGAATCAGTGCCATGTATATGGTCTGGAGTTCCAACAGGTTTATTGGCAGGCAACTTTCTTCTATGGTCCATTGTCCCTGGAACCATAATTTTCCGGACACTGCTCCCCAGCCCTGAGACTGGCATCCGTTGTCAGGATCTCCCAATCTGATATCCAAAAGGGTCTCCCCTTGTCTAGATGGGATGTCTGTAGCCACCAGGCTAATGACCTTTTTACCTTTACTGGAAGTACCATCATTTGTTTCTTTATTGTCTGATGTACTCCATTCCATCTGGTCAGAAACAGATGTTGCAACGGTCTTGAGTGGAATTGTGTATATTCCACCATGTCAAAAGTTGACACCATCAACCCCATCACTCGCATTGCCGTGTGAACTGAGATTGTTTGATTGTGCAACAATTCCTGAGTCATTAACTGCACCTTGGATATCTTTTCCATTGCAGAAAATATTTTCTGCAGACTTGAATCCAATACAGCCCCTAAGTGAATCATCCGTTGTGATGGAATCAGAGATGACTTTGCCCAATTTAGAAGCCATTCGTGTTTCTGTAGAAACGTTATTGTCTGTTGGAGATGGCTCAAGAGCAATTTGCGGGATAGTGCCAGGATTAAAAGATTGTCGAGGTATGGGAAAATCCTTATCTGCTTGCGGAGATAAGCTGCCATAACCACCATGATCTTGGTAAATACTCTGGGGGCTGTGGCTAACCCAAAGGGTAATGCCTGGAATTGAAAATGTTGCTGGAGGATAGCGAACTTGAGGTAACACTGATGGGACAATGCTATAGGCACATGCAGGTAAGCATCCCGTATATCCAGAGATACCATGTAATCCCCTGGTTCCATGGCCAAAACTATGGAGCATAACGTCTCCATGTGGAACCTTGGGACCCAAATGTATTTGTTTAACATTTTGAGATTGAGGATGGGCCGAAATGACCCATTTGGCTTCTGAACCAAAAATAGGTTGGAGTAAAAACCCTGCCCCCGTTGTGCCGGGGGTACTGGAATAATTACCCCGGACTGAAGCAATCTCTGAACTGCTTCTTGCAGGGCTCTGGCCTTCTGCTCTATATGAGACGGGCTGGTACAAAAAAAACCTTTGAGGCCGCTTCTTGAAAGGGAAAACATAACCCAGAGATACCACTTCTTGCACCCAAGCGTCTGTTGTCGACTGCTGCCATATGTGTGCAAACTGAAGAAGACGGCCCCCTACATTGGAGTCCCCCAGGTGGAGGCCCGCACCATCAGGCTGATGATCTCTGTTCTGGTTTGGAGCTGGCCCTCTAGTGGTCCATTGCTTCTTTGCTTTACCAAACTTATTGTACCGGGGGGTTTGCTTTGATTCATTTTTACCTTTTGTTTTACCTTGCCACCGAAATGGCTGAAATCCCGAGTCCTTAGGCTTAGGATTATAACTAGCAGGAAACCTGACCTTCTTGGATTCAGCTTCTGACTCCAGAATATCTGTCAGTTCCTTACCAAAAAGAATGTTCCCAACAAAAGGCAAAGCTTCCAGAAACTTTTTGGATTCTGAATCAGCTTTCCATGTACGTAGCCAAATTGCTCTGTGAGCAGCTACCGTTAAGGCTGATGCTTTAGAAGCAATTCTACCCATATCCATTGCTGCTGCTTCTAGAAATAGCGCAGCCTGTTTCATATGGGCTATATGGGACTCCTGCTCCCTAGAAGGTGCTGAGAGCCCATTTTCCAGTTCTTCAGCCCATTCAACTACCGCTTTTACCATCCAGGCTGAGGCCATAACCGACCTTATGACTGCCCCTGACAGAGAAAATATGTTTCACAAAAAAGCCATCAACTCTTCTGTCTGTGACATTATTTAATGACGTAGATGGCAAAGGTAAAATAGATTTTCGCACTAGTCGAATGACCTGCATATCTACCTTAAACAGTCCCCAGTTGGAAAAGGGTAGTAAAAATCCATTTTTTGGGAATTCTATATTTCCTATTGGGCGTAGCCCACGGTTCCTACATAATTTCAGTCCGTTCCTCTAACCCTGGAAACTCATCCCTAAATGTTTTGGGACGTTTAAACACAAATGCTTTAGTTTTTATTATTGGCTCAGCTGAATCCTCTAGAGACAGAATAGCCTTCATTGCTCCAATTAACTCAGCTATATCTTCTGAGCTGAAACCCTCCATTTGTTCTTCATATGGTGAAGTAGATTATATGGAGTCATCATCTGTTGTATCATCCTGCTGTAGGGGCTATACCATAAGATGGGAGCTGCATGTATGGGTTAATAGTGTACCCTATTCCTGAGGTTGAAGCTGCAGTGACCAACCTGTCAGCTATACTGGATAAGGTTTTTGCAAACACAGCCCAAGGTGAATCTACTTGTAGTTGAACAGGGATCTGCCTTGCAATGAAACGCAAAACAATTTGCACATAACCCATCGTGTGCCAGAGTTTGAGTTGATAACCCCACCTTGCAGGATAAACATGTTTTGAGTGTTGGTGTTACTGTTAATGTAACCTCGTCACCTTTGCCGCTCTTAGACATGATAAACAATCAGCTTTTCCACAGTATACTACACAATCTGTGACTGAAAACACTTCATATGCATAAAAGTGATATCAATCTGACCCCAACCCAAGCACCAGCATTGAGGTTCAGACGAAAACACTGACAAACATATATAAAGTCAGCAATCACACTAGCAGTCAGTCACATGTTATATATTAGTCACATTTCTCTTACGTCCTAGAGGATGCTGGGGACTCCAAATGGACCATGGAGTATAGACGGATCCGCAGGAGCTTGGGCACACTATAAAGACTTAAACTGGGTGTGAACTGGCTCCTCCCTCTATGCCCCTCCCCCAGACCTCAGTTAGACTTTGTGCCCAGGAGTGAATGGACACACACTAGGGGAGCTCTACTGAGTTTCTCTAAGAGACTTTATGTTAGGTTTTTTATTTTATGGGAGCCCTGCTGGCTACAAGCTCCCTGCAGCGTGGGAGTGAGGAGAGAGAAGCAGACCTACTTCTTCTGAGTTTAAGGACTCTGCTTCTCAGGCTACTGGACACCATTAGCTCCAGAGGGTTCGATCACTTGGTGCGCCTAGCTGCTTGTTCCCGGAGCCGCGCCGTCACCCCCCTCACAGAAGCCAGAGGACAAAAGCAGGGTGAGTATTAGAAGAAAAGAAGACTTCAGTGACGGCAGAAGACTTCAGTAACGGAGGTAACATGCGGCGGTCGCGTTGCGCTCCATGCTCCCACACACCAATGGCACTCACAGGGTGCAGGACGCTGGGGGGGGAGCGCCCTGGGCAGCAAGTTACTGAGGCTCTTTAAACACAAAAAGGCTGGCTTGAGTTGTTATTCGGTGCCCGGGCACCGTGTCCGCTACCCCCGCCAGCATATCGCAGCAGTCCCGCTGCGCGCCATTGCTCCCATACACCAACGGCTGGTATCGGGTGCAGGGCGCAGGGGGGGGGGGGGGCACCCTGGGTAGTATGTTTTACATTATTTTACGCTCCCAGTACACATATACAGTGGGTAGCCACTGTATATGGTCCCCTGCCTGCATATACCAGGTTTACTATAGTGGGCTACCGCGCGCCGATAAGGGGCGGGGCTTAGCCCTCACAGAAAGAGACAGCGCCATTTTAAGCAATGTCCCCGCCAAATCATGTGTACAGCACAAACAAGGGGGGGGGCACATATATGTTAGTGTTATGTAGGAATGTATAACACTATTTAATTTGGAAAGTGGCATGTACGCTTGGTTGTGTATACTTTCTGTGTGCTCCCTGTCAGATATACACTTGTGTCGACATGTGTGAATGTTCTATTACTAACGCCTCTGGGGTTCGTTGCTGGCATCGCCGACACCTGTTTGGTACTTGATACAGTAGACACTGAGTCAACAGATCGGTTGTGTTATACTTGTTCATAGTATGGGAGACACAGTAGTATGTGGGTGACCCTGTCGACACCAACTGTTATTACCGGGTGTAAATTGACATGCTGTAACTGACTTATACCTGTATATATATTTATATGCATTTATATGGGTCGGTTCCGTGAGTCTGTAGCTCGAGCACAGACATGGTTATTAAAATTATATATGTATAATTCCCTCGGAGTCACAAGTATGTCATTTTGCCTGGTTACTACTCCCTGCTGTCGACGATTACTAGGTTTTCTGTCGACTATAATGGTTCCTGGTAGAGCCACAACTGCGGATTCAGTACATGGTCATACACATTCAGAACACATTAATGCCACTTGGGTCCCGAACAATATATATATATATATATATATATATATATATATATATATATATATATATATATATATATATATATATAATAAGAATTTACTTACCGATAATTCTATTTCTCGGAGTCCGTAGTGGATGCTGGGGTTCCTGAAAGGACCATGGGGAATAGCGGCTCCGCAGGAGACAGGGCACAAAAAGTAAAGCTTTAGGATCAGGTGGTGTGCACTGGCTCCTCCCCCTATGACCCTCCTCCAAGCCTCAGTTAGGTACTGTGCCCGGACGAGCGTACACAATAAGGAAGGATTTATGAATCCCGGGTAAGACTCATACCAGCCACATCAATCACACTGTACAACCTGTGATCTGAACCCAGTTAACAGTATGATAACAGCGGAGCCTCTGAAAAGATGGCTCACAACAATAATAACCCGATTTTTGTAACTATGTACAAGTAATGCAGATAATCCGCACTTGGGATGGGCGCCCAGCATCCACTACGGACTCCGAGAAATAGAATTATCGGTAAGTAAATTCTTATTTTCTCTATCGTCCTAGTGGATGCTGGGGTTCCTGAAAGGACCATGGGGATAATACCAAAGCTCCCAAACGGGCGGGAGAGTGCGGATGACTCTGCAGCACCGAATGAGAGAACTCCAGGTCCTCCTTAGCCAGGGTATCAAATTTGTAGGATTTTACAAACGTGTTTGCCCCTGACTAAATAGCCGCTCGGCAAAGTTGTAAAGCCGAGACCTCTCGGGCAGCCGCCCAAGATGAGCCCACCTTCCTTGTGGAATGGGCATTTACATATTTTGGCTGTGGCAGGCCTGCCACAGAATGTGCAAGCTGAATTGTATTACACATCCAACTAGCAATAGTCTGCTTAGAAGCAAGAGCACCCAGTTTTTTGGGTGCATACAGGATAACAGCAAGTCAGTTTTCCTGACTCCAGCCGTCCTGGAAACATATTTTCAGGGCCCTGACAACATCTAGCAACTTGGAGTCCTCCAAGTCCCTAGTAGGTGCAAGGCACCACAATAAGCTGGTTCAGGTGAAACACTGACACCACCTTAGGGAGAGAACTGGGGACGAGTCCGCAGCTCTGCCCTGTCCGAATGGACAAAACAGATATGGCTTTTTTGAGAAAAAACCACCAATTTGACACTCGCCTGGTCCAGGCCAGGTCCAAGAGCATGGTCACTTTTCATGTGAGATGCTTCAAATCCACAGATTTGACTGGTTTTAAACCAATGTGTTTTGAGGAATCCCAGAACTACGTTGAGATCCCACAGTGCCACTGGAGGCACAAAAGGGGGTTGTATATGCAATACTCCCTTGACAAACTTCTGGACTTCAGGAACTGAAGCCAATTCTTTCTGGAAGAAAAATCGACAGGGCCGAAATTTGAACCTTAATGGACCCCAATTTGAGGCCCATAGACACTCCTGTTTGCAAGAAATGCAGGAATCGACCGAGTTGAAATTTCTTCGTGGGGCCTTCCTGGCCTCACACCACGCAACATATTTTCGCCACATGTGGTGATAATGTTGTGCGGTCACCTCCTTTCTGGCTTTGACCAGGGTAGGAATGACCTCTTCCTGAATGCCTTTTCCCTTAGGATCCGGCGTTCCACCGCCATGCCGTCAAACGCAGCTGCGGTAAGTCTTGGAACAGACCTGGTACTTGCTGAAACAAGTCCCTTCTTAGCGGCAGAGACCATAAGTCCTCTGTGAGCATCTCTTGAAGTTCCGGGTACCAAGTCCTTCTTGGCCAATCCGGAGCCATGAGTATAGTTCTTACTCCTCTACGTCTTATAATTCTCAGTACCTTAGGTATGAAAAGCAGAGGATGGAACACATACACCGACTGGTACACCCACGGTGTTACCAGAACGTCCACAGCTATTGCCTGAGGGTCTCTTAACCTGGCGCAATACCTGTCCCGTTTTTTGTTCAGACGGGACGCCATCATGTCCACCTTTGGTAATTCCCAACGGTTTACAATTATGTGGAAACTTTCCCATGAAGTTCCCACTCTGCCGGGTGGAGGTCGTGCCTACTGAGGAAGTCTGCTTCCCAGTTTCCATTCCCGGAATGAAACACTGCTGACAGTGCTATCACATGATTTTCCGCCCAGCGAAAAGTCCTTGCAGTTTTTGCCACTGCCCTCCTGCTTCTTGTGCCGCCCTGTCTATTTACGTGGGCGACTGCCGTGATGTTTTATCCCACTGGATCAATACCGGCTGACCTTGAAGCAGAGGTCTTGCTAAGCTTAGAGCATTATAAATTTACCCTTAGCTATATTTATGTGGAGAAAAATTTCCAGACTTGATCACACTCCCTGGAAATTTTTTCCTTGTGTGACTGCTCCCCAGCCTCTCGGGCTGGCCTCCGTGGTCACCAACATCCAAAACTGAATGCCGAATCTGCGGCCCTCTAGAAGATGAGCACTCTGTAACCACCACAGGAGAGACACCCTTGTCCTTGGATATAGGGTTATCCGCTGATGCATCTGAAGATGCGATCCGGACCATTTGTCCAGCAGATCCCACTGAAAAGTTCTTGCATGAAATCTGCCGACTGGAATTGCTTCGAAGGAAGTCACCATTTTTTTACCATGGCCCTTGTGCAATGATGCACTGATTTTAGGAGGTTCCTGACTAGCTCGGATAACTCCCTGGCTTTCTCTTCCGGGAGAAACACCTTTTTCTGGACTGTGTCCAGAATCATCCCTAAGCACAGGAGACTTGTTGTCGGGATCAGCTGCGATTTTGGAATATTTAGAATCCACCCCTGCTGTTGTAACAGTATCCGAGATAGTGCTACTCCGACCTCCAACTGTTTCCTGGACTTTGCCCTTATCAGGAGATCGTCCAAGTAAGGGATAATTAAGACGCCTTTTCTTCGAAGAAGAACCATCATTTCGGCCATTACCTTGGTAAAGACCCGGGGTGCCGTAGACAATCCAAACGGCAGCGTCAGAAACTGATAGTGACAGTTCTGTACCACGAACCTGAGGTACCCTTAGTGATAAGGGCAAATTTGGGACATGGAGGTAAGCATCCCTGATGTCTCGGGACACCAGATAGTCCCCTTCTTCCCGGTTCGTTATCACTGCTCTGAGTGACTCCATCTTGATTTGAACCTTTGTAAGTGTTCAAAATTTTTTTAGATTTAGAATAGGTCTCACCTAGCCTTCTGGCTTCAGTACCACAATATAGTGTGGAATAATACCCCTTTTCTTGTTGTAGGAGGGGTAATTTAATTATCACCTGCTGGGAATACAGCTCGTGAATTTTTTCCCATACTGCCTCCTTGTCGGAGGGAGACCTTGGTAAAGCAGACTTCAGGAGCCTGCGCAGGGGAAACGTCTCGACATTCCAAACTGTACCCCTGGAATACTACTTGTAGGATCCAGGGGTCCTGTACGGTCTCAGCGTCATGCTGAGAGCTTGTCAGAAGCGGTGGAACGCTTCTGTTCCTGGGAATGGGCTGCCTGCTGCAGTCTTCTTCCCTTTCCTCTATCCCTGGGCAGATATGACTCTTATAGGGACGAAAGGACTGAAGCTGAAAAGACGGTGTCTTTTTCTGCAGAGATGTGACTTAGGGTAAAAACGGTGGATTTTCCAGCAGTTGCCCTGGCCACCAGGTCCGATGGACCGACCCCAAATAACTCCTCTTCCTTTATACGGCACTACACCTTTGTGCCGTTTGGAATCTGCATCACCTGACCACTGTCGTGTCCATAAACATCTTCTGGCAGATATGGACATCGCACTTACTCTTGATGCCAGAGTGCAAATATCCCTCTGTGCATCTCGCATATATAGAAATACATCCTTTAAATGCTCTATAGTCAATAAAATACTGTCCCTGTCAAGGGTATCAATATTTTTAGTCAGGGAATCCGACCAAGCCACCCCAGCTCTGCACATCCAGGCTGAGGCGATCGCTGGTCGCAGTATAACACCAGTATGTGTGTATATACTTTTTATGATATTTTTCCAGCCTCCTGTCAGCTGGCTCCTTGAGGACGGCCCTATCTATAGACGGTACCGCCACTTGTTCTGATAAGCGTGTGAGCGCCTTATCCACCCTAAGGGGTGTTTCCCAACGCGCCCTAACTTCTGGCGGGAAAAGGTATACCGCCCATATTTTCTATCGGGGGGAACCCACGCATCATCACACACTTCATTTAATTTATCTGATTCAGGAAAAACTACAGTAGTTTTTTCACATCCCACATAATACCCTCTTTTGTGGTACTTGTAGTATCAGAAATATGTAACACCTCCTTCATTGCCCTTAACGTGTGGCCCTAATAAGGAATACGTTTGTTTATTCACCGTCGACACTGGATTCAGTGTCCGTGTCTGTGTCTGTGTCGACCGACTAAAGTAAACGGGCGTTTTAAAACCCCTGACGGTGTTTCTGAGACGTCTGGACCGGTACTAATTGTTTGTCGGCCGTCTCATGTCGTCAACCGACCTTGGCGCGTGTTGACATTGTCACGTAATTCCCTAAATAAGCCATCCATTCCGGGCAATTGCTCCGCCTCCTCACCAACATCGTCCTCATACATGTCGACACACTCGTACCGACACACAGCACACACACAGGGAATGCTCTGATAGAGGACAGGACCTACTAGCCCTTTGGAGATACAGAGGGAGAGTTTGCCAGCACACACCAAAAACGCTATAATTATATAGGGACAACCTTATATAAGTGTTTTCCCTTATAGCATCTTTTTTATATATTTCTAACGCCAAATTAGTGCCCCCCCTCTCTGTTTTAACCCTGTTTCTGTAGTGCAGTGCAGGGGAGAGCCTGGGAGCCTTCCCTCCAGCCTTTCTGTGAGGGAAAATGGCGCTGTGTGCTGAGGAGATAGGCCCCGCCCCTTTTTCGGCGGCCTCGTCTCCCGCTCTTAACGGATTCTGGCAGGGGTTAAATATCTCCATATAGCCCCCGGAGGCTATATGTATTTTTAGCCAAAAAAGGTTTTCATTTGCCTCCCAGGGCGCCCCCCTCCCAGCGCCCTGCACCCTCAGTGACTGCCGTGTGAAGTGTGCTGAGAGGAAAATGGCGCACAGCTGCAGTGCTGTGCGCTACCTTAAGAAGACTGAGGAGTCTTCTGCCGCCGATTCTGGACCTCTTCTCGTTTCAGCATCTGCAAGGGGGCCGGCGGCGAGGCTCCGGTGACCATCCAGGCTGTACCTGTGATCGTCCCTCTGGAGCTAATGTCCAGTAGCCAAGAAGCCAATCCATCCTGCACGCAGGTGAGTTCACTTCTTCTCCCCTAAGTCCCTCGTTGCAGTGATCCTGTTGCCAGCAGGACTCACTGTAAAATAAAAAACCTAAGCTAAACTTTTCTAAGCAGCTCTTTAGGAGAGCCACCTAGATTGCACCCTTCTCGGCCGGGCACAAAAATCTAACTGAGGCTTGGAGGAGGGTCATAGGGGGAGGAGCCAGTGCACACCACCTGATCCTAAAGCTTTACTTTTTGTGCCCTGTCTCCTGCGGAGCCGCTATTCCCCATGGTCCTTTCAGGAACCCCAGCATCCACTAGGACGATAGAGATATATATATATATATATATATATATATATATATATATATATATATCTCCCAAACTTGCCCCGTCACTCCTCCTGAGCAGCTGGCTGTGGTGCCCTTCCTTGTGGACCAGCAGGCCCACCAATATGCAGACGAAGAAATTAGGTGGCACTCATAGACTTGTAGCTTAAGCTACAAGTCTGTGAGTGCCACCTAATTTCTTCGTCTGTATATGTATGTATATATATATATATATATGTATATATATATATATATATATATATATATATATATATATATATATATATATATATATATCTCTCTCAATATCTATAGATATTGTAATACACATATACACACATATGATCTATATGTATATTCATCTTATGATCTGTAATGAATGCTGCAGTAATAGTATTCTCTCTCATGTGCTGGTCGCTCTGTTGATAAAGCTCTAGGTCGACCGTGACGAGTGGGTCTCCCGTCCTCTCAAGGAGTCCAAATGTTTATTCTTTTCCCGCGGCGGAGAGAATACGGTGAAAGTCAACTCCTGGTCGACGCGGGGTCCTGTCACAAAGGATCGGATACAGGAAGCTAAGTGATATTTTATTTCTATTCTTTGGACTTACAATTTCCATTACATGCACATGAGGGAGTGTTTATATTCGGAGGGGCATCCGATAGAATTATCCTGCAGAAATCGGGGATTTTCCTTAAGTTGGGTCTTCTCTATACATCGCGGCAGGCTGCAGTGAGTATACAGGAGGTGACCGGGGAAATACTGAGGCCGACTCCGAGAGATACTGGAGTTGTTTCCCTGGGGCGGTGTGCCGCTGTTTGGGGATGCCTTAGTTCAGACAATCTCGGCGGATACTGCAGGTAAATCTAACTTAGTGAGTTAGATTCCCTCACAACAGTTGGTGACGCATTCCTTTGTGGGATGCAGTACCTTTAACTAGTTCAATACCGTTCTTTTTTCCTTTTCTGTGCAGATGGAAAGTGAAAAGGCAAGTGTTCTGCAGCCTTGTCAGGTTTGCAGAAGCAGATGTAGTTTTCGGTTTCTCACACATCCACCACATGGTGCCGAGTCTACCTGCCTGGACCCCACTCCGGTGGGGACTCGTCTGCTACCTTTCAGTTAGTCCGGGAATAGACCAGGACCCGTGAGTTAGTTATAGAACCCAGAGGGGGACTGTCTGGAGTTACAGATGTTTCCCCTCACTGATTTTCTGATAGATCTTACCGTTTTCCCTCTGGGAGGGGAGGTAATACGCGACGCCACACCAGAGGTGCGTCAGGTTCAGGGCCTTGTCCTCCTGTCCCGGTTATTAAAAAAAAAAAAAAAAATTTTACATGCGTTGTTCTACGCATTCAGATTACCTGGAGGGATAGCCAGCATGGTCTTTGCCATTTCACTGGGTTGATGGTAGTATGATGGTTTTCTTTCAATAGTAAGAGCCATTGTTATTCTGTACTGAGATGTTCACCTGATTGAGGCGAGGTCAAGAGACAAGTGGTGCAAATCGTTGTTTTTTTTCTCTGACTGTTCTTCAACACAGGGAAGGACTGTTGTTCCCAACGACGCAGATGTCGGAGGTGGTATCAGGGTAGATACTGAACGGTTGAGGTTCTGTGTTTTCCTGTGGAAAGAGGTCTGGGGATCCTGAGTCGGATCAGATTTGCAGTGCCAATCCATCTATATGTTCCGTTGATGAAGAAGTTGGGTGCGGCCTAAGAGGCCTTTTTGGTGAGCAGGTCAATTGCCAGAGTGGTTTTCACGGGACCTGTTGGGAATGTGGTCTGGGTCTCACCGGCACATGCACCGGAATATAATTCTAATGGCCAGGATATCGCTCCTGTGGCGTCTGCTCAGTTCTCACCTCCTAGAGGGACGAAGGTTCGGGATCCAGGATTAGATCCTGGTGTCCATGTATGCAGATCTCCGAGGCTGGGGAGCAGTCCTTGCATGGGAAGTATTTCCAGAGGAAAAGGTAAAGCTGTGAAGCTAGTCTACACTGAGCTTTCTTGAAGTAAGAGCTATTTTCACCTAACATATTCTTCGTGATCTGCCCGTATTAATTCTGTCGGACGACTTGACAGCAGTGGCGTAAGTAAGCCGCTAGGGCGGAACAAGGAGAAAAGCGACAATGGCAAAAGCTGAACTAGTTTTCCGCTGAGTGGAAAGATTGGTAAACGTTATATTAGCAGTCTTAGTTCCGGACGTAAACGACGGAGAAATTGATTTCCTTTGCAGACGCGCTCTCCATCCGGGAGAAATACTGTCTTCATCGAGAAGTTTTACAGAAGTGACAAGTCTTTGAAGAGTGCCTCAATTGGACATGTTGGCGTCTCGCCTCAACGAGAGACCCCAGGAATATGGTTCCAGGTCAAGAGACTCTCAAGCTATAGCAGTGGACGCCCACGTGACACCTTGGGTGTTTTCAGTCGGTCTATGTGTCCCCTCCGTTTTAACTCTGCTGAAGGTGATAAACGCAAGAAGAACAGATGTTCTGGCGATCCTCATTGTTCCGGTCTAGCCAAGGAGGGCTTGGTATCCAGTTCTTCAAGATTTATTCAAAGAAGATCCCTGGCCTCTTCCTCTACGGGAGGAACTGTTACAGCAAGATCCGGGCGTGTTTCAGGACTTACCGCAGCTGCGTTTGATGGCGTGGCGGTTGAACGCCATATCCTAGTCCGATCGGGTATTCCAAGTGAGGTAATTTCCACACTGCTTCAGGCTAAAAATGAAGTAACGGCAAAGACTTCACACCGTATTTGGCGTAAATATGTGTCTTGGTGTAAATCTAAGAAGCTTTCTACGGTGGATTTTCAGCTGAGTCGTTCTTCTCCATTCTTTGCAAGCAAGTGTGGATGCGGGCCTACAGTTAGGCTCCGTTTCAGGGCAGTTTTGGCCTTGTAAATTTTCTTTAAAAAAAAAAAAAAAAAAAAAAAGGAAGAAGAATTTCCCACCTTTCCGGAAGTTCAGACTTTCGTGAAAGGAGTACTGCACACCCAACCTCCATTTGTGTCCCATTGGCACAATGGGCTCTTGACGTGGTGTTGCGTTCTTGTGTCTCACTGATTGGGACCTTTATTAAAGGTTGTGTTCAAAATTCTCTCTTGGAGAGTGGTCATGCTTTTGATTTTTGGGCGACCGCAAGGCGTATGTCGGAAGTAGCGGCTTTGTCTCACAAGAGCCCCTGTTTGATCTTCCAAGTGAATAGAATTGAGAACTCGGATAGTAGTTCTGCCGAAAAGGGTTTGCAGGGTTTATCAAAATCATGCCTAGTTTGATGCCTGTGGTAATTTCAGCATTGGCTGATTCAATGTCTCTCGATGTAGTCAGGGCTTTGAAGATTTATGTCGCCAATTGGGCTCAGTTTGGGGTAACAGAGGCTCCGTTTGTCCGGTATGATCTCAGCGTGCTTGGGGCGCCTGCATCTCTGCAGTACGTTATACGCTGGATCTGTGATGCGATTCGGTGTACTGGTTCTACGGCTGGATTGCCGTTACCGGAGTTGGGGGAGACCCATTCTACTAGGAAGATGGACTCTCCTTGGGCGGATGCACGAGGTGTCTCGGCAGGTTAACTTTGCCGAGCGGCTAATTACTCGGGTTTCAAACACCTGGGCTAAGCTCTACATGTTTGATACCCTGGATGATGGGGACCTCATGTTTGCTCAATCGGTGCTGCAGAGTCGTCCGCACTCTCCCGCCCGTTCTGGAGCTTTGGTATAGACCCCATGGTCCTTTTGGAGTCCCCAGCATCCTCTAGGACGTAAGAGAAAATAGGATTTTAGTACCTACCGGTAAATCCTTTTCTCCTAGTCCGTAGAGGATGCTGGGCGCCCGTCCCAGTGCGTACTGTGTCTGCAGTTATTGATTTTAGTTGCACTTTGTGGTGTTTCTTCTCGGTCAGGCTTTCGCGGACGTTGTTCTTGCTATGGCATGTGGTTTATTATTATTATTGGTTGGGTTGACACACAGGTTGTGTTACATATTCTCTCAGCGTATGGCTGGATGGTTTTCATACCGTGGGCTGGTATTCTATTGAAGGCCATGTCTTGCGGTATGTTCTTGGTGTGAGCTGGTATGACACTCACGGCGTTTAAATTATAAATTCTTTCCTCTAAATTTCCGTCTCTCCTGGGCACAGTTTTCTAACTGAGGTCTGGGGGAGGGGCATAGAGGGAGGAGCCAGTTCACACCCAGTTTAAGTCTTTATAGTGTGCCCAAGCTCCTGCGGATCCGTCTATACCCCATGGTCCTTTTGGAGTCCCCAGCATCCTCTACGGACTAGGAGAAAAGGATTTACCGGTAGGTACTAAAATCCTATTATTTGTCATATGAGCATATTATCAACTACGAACACATTTCAAGTATGTAGGAGTACATTTACTGTATTCTGTTCTATACAGTTATTTTAATGTATTCAGACGCAATTGCGGAGAAAACCACAGTATTGTACAAAACTCATATGCAATAGGCACTAAATGTAACTATTCATACTAACAAAAGTAGATAGAAATTTAGTGCTGTATAACCCTTACTCCGTAGAGTAAGATATAGGGAGACTCACCTCACTTCCAGGATCGATCAATACGTTAGTAACCGCTGAGTGGATCCAGACGCTACTAGTGTACACTGCCGCTCCGGTAACTTTTAGTGGACACAGACGCTCAATGAACGCTGGTACATGCAGACGCTCATGACTGCGAACTGGTCTCTTAGTGGTAAACTTTAGTGTATATAGACGCAGCAGCCTATGCTGCGACAGAGTCCCCTCGTGGTAGCGTCTGAGACGGAAGTGAGGAAATCAGTTCATAGCGGGAGACGCATGGTAACTGGTCATGAACTTGGGGGAGGGGCGACCAGGAGAGCGTCTGACTCCCCACTGCTGACATCAGCCCTAGGGATCGCAGCCTCAAACTAATCCTGGTGCTTATGATTCCTAAAGTCTAGCGCTGGAGCACCCGTGGTGGTGGCGTGCCAGCTGCTGTTTAGTAGTCTCCTTCCAAATCAGTGCGGCTGTGTCCGTATTCCCCTTCTAAGTGGAACCGATGCTTTACCTTCTCCCCGTGCTCCAGCCACAGCCTGGTAACGTCTGCTGGACCTGCTAGTTACATCCGACACAGACGCCCGTCGAGAAAGCACTTGTACTGTGGGTAAGCGTTGTTGCGACCCGGCGGAGAGTTGTTAGAGCGACTCTTTCCAATATGCGTGTAAGACGCTGTTCAGAAAGATCACTCAGAAAACATAGTAAGACTATAAAAATAAATTAATAAAGCTTAGGGCTGCCAAACACAGCAGCCCTGTGACTATGGTCCGGCTCCTGCCGCACCAAACAAACAAACAAACTGATTTGACCGAGTTGGTGGGTAGGATTATATGGACGAGCCCATTGCATCCTGGGAGGCCAGAAAGCTTGTTATCGTTTGGTGCCAATACGCTGTCGCACCATCATATCCCAATGTTATCCTGTGGACCCTGCCGGAGAAATAGGATTTTAATTACCTTCAGGTAAATCCTTTTCTCGTAATCCGTAGAGGATACTGGGGTTCCATTTAGTACCATGGGGTATAGACGGGTACACTAGGAGCCATGGGCACTTTAAGAATTTGATAGAGTGGGCTGGCTCCTCCCTCTATGCCCCTCCTACCAGACTCAAACTGTGCCCGAGGAGACGGACATACTTTGAGAGAAGGATAAGGATAGTGGTGAGATTACAAACCAGCACACACAAACAAGAGGAAAGCCATGCTAACCAAACTTGAAACAGGAACAGCAACAGCTGAACTATACAACAATACTTAACCAAGTAACAGTGCAGGAATAACGAAGCACCGGGCGGTCGCCCAGTATCCTCTACAGACGACGAGAAAAGGATTTACCGGTAGGTAATTAAAATCCTATTTTCTCTTACGTCCTAGAGGATACTGGGGTTCCATTTAGTACCATGGGGAAGTACCAAAGCTCCCAAACCGGTTGGGAGAGTGCGGAGGTTCCTGCAGAACTGATTGACCAAACTGAAGGTCGTCAGAGGCCAAAGTATCGAACTTGTAAAACTTAGCAAACATGCTCGAACCTGACCAAGGAGATGCTCAGCAGAGCTGTAAAGCCGAGACACCCCAGGCAGCCGCCCAAGAAGAACCAACCGACCTAGTCGAGTGGGCCTGAACAGATTTCGGAACCGGCAAACCTGCCATGGAATAAGCATGCATGATAGTGAGCCTGATCCAGCGTGCAATGGACTGCTCAGAAAGACACCCAATCTTATTGGGATCATAGAGAACGAACAGCAAGTCGGATTTCCTGTGACAAGCTGTCCTCTTTACATAAACCTTCAAAGCCCTCACAACATCAAAAGACTGAAGTAGCAGAGATGTCCTTCACAGCCGTAACCACAAGAGGTTGGATGATGTGAAAAGCAGACACCACCCTAGGAAGAAATTGCTGATGAGTTCTGAGTTCAGCTCTGTCCTCATGGAAAATTAAGTAGGGACTCATGCGAGACAACGCCCCTAGCTCCGATACACGTCTTGCTGAGGCCAAGGCCAACAGTGTGACGGTCTTTATGTCAACCTCATGTAAAGGTTCAAACCAGACCGAATGGAGGAACTGCAGCACCAAGTTGAGATCCCAAGGTGCCGTAGGAGGCATAAAGGGAGGTTGGATGTGCAGAACACCGTTCAAGAACGTCTGGACCTCAGGGAGAGAAGCCAATTGTTTCTGAAAGAAAATGGACAAGGCCGAAATCTGGACTTTTATGGAGCCCAGACGTAGGCCTACATCCACTCCCGACTGCAGAAAACAGGAAATGTCCCAGATGAAATTCCACGGCAAAATATTTTCTGCTCTCACACCAAGAGACGTATTTCTTCCGAATTCGGTGGTAATGTTTAGACGTTACCCCCTTCCTGGCTTGATTCATAGTGGGTCATTCAGAGTTGATCGCATGCTGCAAATTTTGCAGCCCGTGCGATCAGATAGTCGCCGCCTATGGGGGAGTGTATTTTAGCTTAGCAAGTGTCCGATCGCACCGAAAAGTTTTGTGCAGTTTCTGAGTAGCTCTGAACTTACTCAGCCACTGCGATCACTTCAGCCTGTCAGGTCCCGGAACGGACGTCAGACACCCGCCCTGCAAACGCCTGGACACACCTGTGTTTTCCTTGACACTCCCAGAAAATGGTCAGTTGCCACCCAGGAATGCCTTCCTGCTGTCAATCGTCTTGCGTTTGGCGCTGCGATCCCGATCTTCATTAGTTTCATCGCGGCCCGGCGGCCCTCGTCGCCGGGCAGTGATGCGCCTGTGCATTGCGGCCGCAGCACATGCGCAGTTTGGACCCGATCGCAAGGCTGCGAAAAAATGCAGTGTGCGATCGGGTCGGAATGACCCCCATAGCCGGGATGACTTTGTCAGGGATGCCCTTCCTTGCAAGAATCAGCCGCTCAACTACCATGCCATCAAACGTAGCCGTGGTAAGTCTTGATAGAAAAACGGACCCTGTTGCAGAAGATCCTCGCAAAGAGGTAGAGGCCACGGAACATCGAGGAGCATCCCCAGGGGGTCCGCGTACCAGGCCCTTCCTGGCCAGTCCGGAGCAATCAGAAGTGCTTGAACCTGTTCCCTTTTTATTTTCCAGAATTCTTGGGATTAAAGGAAGTGGAGGAAACACATACATCATCTGATAGACCCATGGAGTCGTCAGAGTGTCCACTGCCACTGCCTGTGGATCTCTCGACCTGGAATACCGCTTGAGCTTCTTGTGGAGATGAGAGGCCATCATGTCGATCTGAGGACATCCCCATCGACTTGTCAAGCACCTGAAAACCTCCGGGTGAAGGCCCCATTCCCCCGGGTGTAGGTCGTGTCTGCTGAGAAAGTCTGCATCCCAGTTTCCCAAATGTTGATTGGAAGGACGACTTCCTGACTTGACCATTTTCTTTGAAACTGCACCCCCTGGGTGACTGCTCCCCAACCTCTGAGGCTCGGGTCCGTGGTTAGTAGAATCCAATTTTGAATCCCGAACTGTCGGCCCTCGATCAGGTGAGAAGTTTGTAGCCACCACAGAAGGGAGATCCTAGCCTTTGGCGACAGACGGATCCGCTGATGCATGTGAAGATGTGATCCGGATCATTTGTCCATCAGATCGAGCTGGAAGGGTCGTGCATGAAACCTTCCGTACTGAAGAGCCTCGAAAAAGGCCACCACCTTTTTCAGAAGGCGAATGCATAGGTGCAACGATATCCGGGTTGGCTTCTGGACATCCCCGAAACATCGACTGGATTACCAATGTCTTTTTCAACGAAAGAAAAACTGTCTGCGACTGTGTGTCCAGTATCATTCCCAGAAATGGGAGCCTCAGAGTTGGCTCTAAGTGAGATTTCTGAAGATTTAGAATCCAGCCATGAACCAGGAGTAGTTTGGTTGTGAGGCCAATGCTGTTCAACAACCTCTCCCTGGACCGAGCCTTCATCAGATCGTCCAGGTACGGAATTGTATACTTCTTGCGAAGGAAAAACATCAAAGCCATCACCTTGGTGAACACCCTCGGTGCTTTGGAGAGACCAAAAGGCAGGGCTTGGAACTGGCAGTGACAGTCCTGCAGTGCAAATCATAGATAAGCCTGGTGAGGCGGCTAGATCGGAATGTGAAGGTACGTATACTTGATATCCAGAGACAGTAGGAATTCCCCCTACTCCAGACCTGAGATCACCGCTCTCAGAGACACCATCTTGGAATTGAACACCTGTAAGTACGGGTTCAATGATTTTAGATTCGGAATCGGCCGTACTGATTCTGAATCTACAGTACCACAAACAAGTTGGAATAATATCCCTTGTTTTGGAGATGAGGTGGAACTGGAACAATGATCTGCGTTCGTATCAGTTTTTGAGTGGCATCCTGTAAGGTTATACGTGCCTCCTGTGAAACTGGTAAGCCTGATTTGAAGAATCTGTGAGGTGGGAGCTCCTGAAACTCCAGTCTGTAACCCTGGGAAATAAAATCTATGACCCAGGGATTCTGGCATGATGTTGTCCAGATGTGACTGAAATTTTTTAGTCGGGCTCCCACCTGCCAGTCTTCCAAGCATAGCGGTCCATCGTCATGCTGAAGGCGTTGAGGAAGCAGAGTTGGAGCTCTGTTCCTGAGAACCAGCAGTTGCTGGTTTGCATGATGTACCTCTAGCGCCTCTGTTGGCTGTAGAAGATCCTCTGGCTTTGCCCTTAAACTTGGCAGTCCAAAAGGACTGTATAGTAGATCCTGAGTAGGTCTTCCTGGTTGGAGGAGCTGCAGAAGAAAGATATGTGGACTTACCCGCAGTAGCTTTGGAGATCCATTTGTCTAGTTTGTCTCCAAATAAGGCCTCTCCTGTGAAGGGTAGGCCTTCCACGCCTTTCCTGGAGTCCGTGCCCGCAGTCCACTGGTGTAACCATAAGCCCCTGCGTGCTGACACTGCCACAGCCGTGATGCGTGCATTAAGCAAATCCACTTCTCAAATCTCCCCCCTAGATAAGGAATCCAACACCTCAATTAGGTTACCTGACCATCTAGCAATGGCTTTAGTAATCCACGCACAGGCTATAGTGGGGCTTTGGGCCACACCAGCAGCTGAGTACAAGGATTTGAGTGTAGTCTCAATTTTACGATCAGCCGCGATAACCTAGACACTGAGGCATCCACTATCTGTGGATTTTCCCATTTTTCCCTATCCTCAAGAGGAAAAGGATGAGAATAACCTTTAGGGATTTTAAATTTCTTATCAGGAATAACCCACTGTTCTTCAAACAGGGTATTCAATTCCTTTGACACAGGAAAAGTGACTGAGGATTTCTTTTTTTACATTAAAATAAGATTCTTCATACTCCTCTGCCACTTTATCAGGTATTTGCAGAACATCTCTGATAGCTTTTATAAGAGCCTCTATTACCTGTTACAGGGCAGCGTCCCCCCACTTCTGAATCCACCTCCATGTCTGACCCCTCAGTGTCAGAGTCAGACTGCAGGCTATGGGCTAGAGTTCGTTTTTGCGGACAAATGGCAAGGGACTGAGACGCTTGTTTGGGGACTGAGTCTCTATTCATAATCTCATCCACAGACTGTCTTAAGTATTGCATCTCTTTCTTATGGCGGGACAATTTATTAGATATATTGGAAATCTTTGCTTTTATGGAATCCAGCCATGCTGGTTCATTCACGCTAGCCTGAGAAGGTGCACTACACCGAGTACATAGTAGTGAGCTCCCTGGGGAAGAGGAACACTCTGCACACACTCTTTGCCTGACATATTGTAAATGTGACAGCACTCATACAAAGGAAAGGTTAAAAGCACAATTAACCCACAAAGATCCCTTCCAGGGAGACACAGAGCTTGGAGCCAGCACACAGCGCCCTTATTGCTAATGCCAAGCTTAGCCGGGTCGCAAACCAAGTACCCAGATTGGGGACCTAGTACACTAATAATTGCTCCCCCCTTGCTATGACCCCCTTGTACCGCTGAGGTAATCTGGAGTCACACCAGAGGTGCTGCATGTCCCTGTCAGGCAGCGTCTGTGGTCATTGCAGAGGGAAAATGGCGCTAGTGAGCTGCTGGATGCTCTCATAGTGAAGACCCGCCCCTTCAATGGCGCGTGGTCTTCCTTTTTTTATACTGGCTGAGGTAAATTTGTGCTTAAAATGGAGATAGATCCGTTTTAAGGCTGTGTTTGCCAGTGTGGGCACTGAGATGCAGTTGTGTACAGAGTCTGGAGACGCAATCCACTGCAGTGAGAAGACGTGCGTCTCCGTACCCTCATGCCGTCATAATGGGCGGCAACCCGCTAACCGGGACAACGGCTTAGTACTCACCACTCTTCTTTCTTCTGGCTTTGTTAGGGGTGGCTGCGTGCTGCGGGAATGTACGCTCGCTGTGGTGGGGCTTGCAAATAGTTCCCTCAGAGCTAGTGTCCTGTCAGCGGGGAACGGGACCATTAACCCTTAGTGGGGTTGGGCCATTCCCCAGCCTAAGTCCTACGAAGCAGGCAGGCTGGTGCCACCCAGACCTGCCTGAAAATAACAAACAGAAAAATAAATGCAGAAAACTATTCAGGTGCTTACATAAGGCTCCTCCGCGCACATTTTCTAAACTTAGTCTGGTGGGAGGGGCATAGAGGTAGGAGCCAGCCCACACTATCAAATTCTTAAAGTGCCCATGGCTCCTAGTGGACCCATCTATACCCCATGGTACTAAATGGAACCCCAGTATCCTCTAGGACGTAAGAGAAATATCAATGTAATAGTTTTTATGTACAGCGACAACATTTCAAAGCAAATACATTTATATTGTTGATGGCAACTGGTGGTTTTCCAACTAACTTTTTTAAACCTATTCTTATCTGAATGCTAATACTTTGGTGAATGGAATTCATGAGTTTTACAGCGTGGATAAAAGTTTAAACTTTTAATACAAAAGTAACAATAGATATTCTACTGTGCAAATTAATCATCAATGTCTGTGTTATGCTTACAGTTGTACTTGGTGCTTCTATTTTCTCTAGGTACTGTAAATCTAGAAAATGAATCACACAATAGTGACTGGCAGCCCAGCCGTCTAAAGACAAAACTGCATCACCATCTGCTGGTGTGAGAGGGATATATGTACATTGTCTAGAACCACCACCCTTTTGAAATCAAATTGGCAACCATAAATCTTTACTTGAAATCAGCTGAAGGCTTCCTATTGGATAGAGATCAGAGAATTTAAGGGATTTTAAAATCACATCTGTTATTTTATCTAATAATAGTTCCTTCAGTCTTTTCATTTATTTTGAGTTCCTAATTTTTACAGTGCAGGCCTGATTCAGAGATGGACGCAGTTCTCACCGCTGCTGCATCTTTGTACACATTGGCTGTGTGATAATATAATAATACCATAGGAGGAGTCTTGTGTAAATAGACACCTCCTGCCGGCTTCTCTTATCGGCAGCTGAGTCCGAGGACGCAGTATGGGATCATCTGTGTGCACAATGGTCACCTGAGTAACCATCAGGTTACTCAGGATTGCTGGGAAACTCACGCTGCTGAAGCCAGTGACGCTGTGTCAAAGGATGCAGCCAATGGCTTCAGCACGTCCAGAAAATATGGCCGACATGCCCCCATGTTCTGTAACACTGCCGGTGGCCATCCCAAAACGCCAGCAGCCCTTTGCTCATGCTGTGGCATCATTGCAGCCCCAGATCTGCCCATGCACAGGTCTAAAAACATCAGGTTTTCGTACATAACTGAATTAGGCCCTACGACCAAATGGAGACCTACAAGAGAGAAAAGGATGGCATGTTCACATCTCACCACGTGACTGAGCCCCAAATGAACCATGTGGCATTAGTACAAGTACAATATCCTGGACCAAGACCAAGGGATGTAATTATACAGTGGGAGAAATCCTAAATTACTATTGTGAAAGTTGCAATACTGGATGCCAGGTTTCCTTGGTTAATAGTTAGATGAAGGTATAAAAAGCGTGTATAGGGGTGACTACGCTTTGTCCAGTGCTGCTGCTGTGATGTTAATTATACTTGTTAATTATACAAAAGGTACACTGGTTGGTATCACCATCTCCGCCAATCAGCTTCTAACTGTCTTTTTTTTTTTAAAGCGGGGAAGTGACAATTAGGAGCTGATTGGCTGGCACTTTGTCTCTCTACAAGCTTTGATACATCTACCACGATAACTGTACCAAAACGTTGATCATCTGACCTTTTGGATCATTATGACCTTACTCTGGATCATGTAAATTTGGCTTTAAAACCTTACTTTTTCTTCAATACAAGTGAGTGCCCTTTTCATTTATGCCAGTGGGAGCTATCATACAGCTAAGCAGAGTATGTGTGGCCAACCTTGAATATATTTAAAAATCGGTTGAAAATATCTCCAGACAGTTTTACCTTTAAAGAATAAATTAAACTTGGTAAACATATAAGCAACTTATACTGTACGAGTTGGTGGATGCAGGGTTTCAAGATTTGTCTGTCATCCACACTGGACATTCTAGCAATCTCAATGTTGTCAGACCAAGTAGGTGCAACACAGTGATGATTATATAACTGGTTAGCCATCCTAGGGATAGCCATGAACAATGGTTAACAACCATTAATGGGTTTACCATTGATGGTGGAAAAAAGAGATTCTCCACCATCGATGGCATAGAATCAGATACTTTTTTGATTCAGCCAATGCAAGAAGAACAGAACTTAACCCACCCCGACTGACCTGCAGAAAGAGATATATATCAAGCTAGGATATCCAACAATAGGTGAAACCATTGATGGGTTCATGCCATCTATACTTTTTCCCTGTCTAATAATAGTTTCCCTTCCTGTAGCTAGTGATTCAGATCTATGGGCCCATTTACTGTCCAGAAACCTTCTCATGGTGTTGGGTCTGAGGTTATTTTTTTTTTATCCTCTGCAATGAAAAAAATAAATAAAAATTAAGAAACAAATCTCGTTGATTGACAGGAATGAGTAAGGGGTGCTAGACCCTCTCCCCTATCCCTCCATACCCTTAGTGCCTAACCCTAACCTTCCCCCCATCAGTGCCTAAACCTAACCCTCCTGGCCCACAGCCTAACCCTAACCCTCGGAGGTGGGTGCCTAACCCGGATGGCGGTTATTAGGTCGACATGTATTAGGTCGACATGGAAAAAGGTCGACATGAGTTTCACATTTTTTTAAATTTGTTGACCTTTTTCTTACTTTACGATCCACGTGGACTACAATTGGGAACTGAAGGGTTAGCTCTTCTGTCTTTGTAAATATTACTTTTTATATGATCAATTTCCTTATAATAGTTACAGTGTAAAAGTGAATATTTACACTTCCCTAATGAAGGGTTAAAACATGCTATATGAACTCTTATGTGTTTGCATGGATGCGTGCTGCCCTGTGCTAGGTGCCTTTGTCTCTCATACAGATACCAGGCCTGTGTGGGTCTGGCATCCAAGGTCAGTTCCATACCAGATGAAACTTGTTCTTTCTACCCAAATATACTGTGTTACAAAAACTTTGTTAAATGTTTGAGAAACTTGTAGAAAACCCATATATGGACATCCGCCTTTTTCTGTTCTGCCTGGTAACTATTAACGAACCAATGGGAGTGTAACGACATGTCAGTTACACCCATATGCATTGTCATATATACTTTTGTTAACTTCATAATAAACAGTGTGAATTTTTACTGCTTGTGTTGTGCATGTACCTTGTGGCTAAAAGTTTACACTCCAGACGTCTAAGAGGCCATCACATCGAGGGTTAAAGAATATAAGGGCAAATCCTTTCAGCTGGGGGCTATGTCCGGAATTCAGTGATCGTCCCTGAATGGTAAGATAGAGAATTTATTGTCTGTCTTTGCCATACAGGATTGCGGTCATACACTGAAGCTGAATCCGTGTCAGTGTTCCGGGAACACGTGACAAGGTAATATTTAAGTCCGGGACTTAATATTACGAAGTTTTATGTAAAAGCATAAAACAGGTATCAGGGATACCATAGAATCTTTAATGTCTGGGACTTAAAGATACGTCTGAGAAAGGACCCGAGGTCCAAGCGCAATTCTCCAAAGACGTCAGTATCTGGGATACTTAAAAAAAAATAGACCTGGGGTCTATACGTAACGTAGAGAATACCTCGATTTGATCGTCTATATTCTTGTATGTTTGTAGTGAGATAAGTTCTTATATTTGGTCCAGACGGCTGGTAAGTTTTCGTCTGCCAGATATCTTTACTCAAACACTTTTCTTGCTTCCTGTCTAAAACGCTGTATTTTTCTGACATCTTGTACGAATGTAAGTATCGTACGCGTCAAAAGATTTCATGTTCTCACTATACAGATAATATTGTGATATTGTCAATGACTAATTAACTGGTTAGCTGATGCATGTATAGTAGAGTTGTAAATTTAGATATTTTCCTTTAAAGTTGTACTGTTGATTTATATTACTGTCTGACAATGGGCTCTAGTCAGAGTAAAAAACTACATATCCCCCGCCCCTCCCTGGTGAGACATGCAAGATGTATGTCGCCCGCAACTCTACCTCAGAGTATTACTTAGTTAACCCATGGGTGGATAATTTAGCGGGATGGACAGAGAAAGCAGGACAGGACCCATTCCTACGGGAAGGCAGTAATTACCCTTTCTATATGGAGATTTAAGAAAAAATGTCAGTTCCCAATAGCACAGAAGCGAAGCTGCAGAGAACTGTAAATCTTTGAAAATCCCTCTCGCCTCCCCCCTTTGCATTCCAATGTATCCTGCGCTCAGAGACACAAATCTCTTGGCAGCAGTAACCCTTTCACACTAGATGGGATCGCCTCCAACTTCACTGCTGGAGGGTGCGTCCACTAGCTCTATCCCTAGCACCAATAACCCAGAGTTTAGATAATAGTAAAACACTGTCCCAAGCCCACTATTACCCTCGATGGCTGTATATCTTATTTGCGCAAAGCTTGCAAAGGACGCAGCTATACACATATGAAGGAGGTCTTTAAAACCCGTGCTCCTTTGCCTGTGCTTTTTTGCCTGTCGCTGTGGCTTGTAAACAGAAACCTTCATAGTCTGTTACTGCGTTTTGGAAAAGGTTTAAGGACTGCTGGACAGATGACGCTGGCTTACCTTTGCTTAACTCAGAAAGCTTACTCATTTCCCCACCCACTCATGCCTATCAGAGCTCCGGACGCTTTGACAGACAGAGCCGGCCCCGCAGTCAGGGAAGATTCCAAAGACCCCGCGCACTGACGGGGCCCGGAGGAGGGTATCCCAGCCTTTATTCAACTCTCCCGTCATAGTAAAGATTCACCTCTGCTGCCACTTATTATAAATGGAAGTAAAATTCCCTTTTTAGTGGACAGCGGTGCAACAACCAGTGTTTTGTGTTCTGACCTATGCAGTATCCCCTCTCACCAGAAAAGATAGAAGGTCTCCGCCCCATGATACAGCAATTCTTACAACAGGGTATTCTCAGACATATTGTATCACCATACTGTACTCCTGTGAACCCTGTTGCCAAAGCTGATGGCAGTATAAGATTTGTACAGAATCTCAGAGCGATCAATCAGTTAATTGTCCCAATTGCACCAATTGTTCCAGATGTAAACTCACTCATTTCTGCAATCCCTGCAGATGCTGCGTTCTTCTCTGTAATTGATTTGAAGAATGCCTTTTTTTCAGCATACCTGTAGATTCACAGACACAATTACTTTTTGCCTTTTCTTTTGAGGGTAAACAACTTACCTGGTGCAGATTATTGATGCACCTGTTGTCTCCAGGCCACATTGAGGCCCTGGCAACCTCACCATGGTTCAGTCCTGCTACAGTATGCAGATGATCTGCTGCTCTGTAGTAAAACTGAGGAGGCCTGCCGAGAGGATGGTGTTTCATTACTAAACTGGCTTTGTGAATGTGGACACAAGGTGTCCAAAATAAAAATGCAATGGTGTAAAAAGCATGTTGATTACTTAGGTTTTGTGCTCACTCAGGGAGAGAGGAAAATCAGTCCACAACGCATACAGTCTGTATTGGGCCTGGTCACCCCAACTACCCAGAAGGAACTACTGTCCTTCCTGGGTATGGTAAATTACTGCAGACAGTGGATATCTGATTGCTCTTATTATGATAACATTTTGAGACAAGCCACACTGAAGGACAAACCTAAAACTGTACAATGGTCACAAGAAATGTTAACTGCATATGAAAGTTTAAAATGTATGTTGATAAAAAGTCCGGCACTTGGCCTCCCCAATTATGTACTACCTTTCCATCTATATGCAAGGGACAATTGTAAAACCATGGCGGGGGTGCTCACACAGTTTCATGGAGGGAAGTTGCGCCCCGTGGCATTTTTTTTTCCAAAGTCATGCCAGTGTCTGTGCAAGGTATGCCTGCCTGCCTCAGGGCTTTGGCAGCCTGTGCAATGGTTGCAGAAATGGCCACTACCCTCACTTTAGGCCACATCACAGTACTCCACACCACACATGATGTCCTGGCAATACTTAAAGGCTTGCACACACAGCACATGTCAGCACAACGCCTTAGTGGATATGAAGTACTCCTTTTGAGTAACCCTACCCTTACCATCAAGTACACTGCTAGTTCTTCTGGCCCTGCACCCATTCTCAATGCCCTTTTAGGCTTGAAAGGTCCTGAGGATGAACCACCCGACCTACATGACTGTGCTGCTTCCATTGAAGCTGAAACTTCTCCCAGACTTGACATGTCTCCCGTTCCCATACCAGGCGCAGACATAGTTTTTGTTGACGGCTCATGTAGTAGGCCCAATGACAATACATACCAGGCTGGCTATGCCATTGTCACCCTCCCTGATACTGTGTTGGAAACCCTACCAATACCTTATCAGTCCGCGCAAGCTGCAGAACTCATTGCACTCACTAGAGCATGTCCCTCCCTTGACAACGTCCATCTGCTCACTCAACTTCAAGCTGCTGCGACTTCTCCGACTGGACTTACCCAATTCTGCAGAAAAAATCCTAAATCAGGATTAATCTGCAAAGAGGGGAAACCCTGTATACCCCAGTCCAGTGCCCCTTTGCTCGTTGCCCAGTGCCGTGGTGTTGGTCACCGTGGTGAAGCCACAACACTCCTCCTACTAACCAATGATTTTTATGTTACTAATGCCAAATCACTTGTGGACCAGTATGTTAGCAGATGCATCACTTGCCTCAGGAACAACCCTAATAAAGCTAAACACCAGCATCTTGAATACCCCACAGAAAACTCTAGGATACTCACCCTTTGAAATACTAATGGGTAGACCCTTTTCCTACACCCTGGGCTAAGAAACCACTAGTAATACAGGAAGGAGATCTAGAACTCATCAGGGAAGAGTATGTCAGGTCCCTGATAACAAAACTGAATGAAATTGAACATGAGGTTGTTTGTAAAAACCCTTTTGAATCCACAGGAACCTACACACCCCTTTAAAGTCAGAGACAGAGTCGTGGTGAAGGTGCTCCCCAGGAACAAGAGCCCAGGAGACTTCACCTATGGTCCAGAGACAGAGGTCGTAGCAGTTACCCGAACAGCAGTCCTGACAGAGGAAAGTCCTACCTGGATCCATGCATCCCGAGTAAAAAAGGTTCCTAGACCAGACCTAGAGAGGGAAGCAAGTGATTCCAGTGAGGTACGAACCGGGGCAGACAGCCCTGACCTCCCACCTAGCGAAGACAGAAGAACAGAAAACGATGAAGAACCTGCCCCCTATCTCTATCCTGGGGACTATCTCGATAGCCCTACTGGCCCTCATTCACCTCACAATATGTGAAGTCGACATCACACAAACAGATGGGGTCCCCACCTTGTGGTACAATTCCTCCAATACACACGTAGCCACATACATCCTTGATTATTTCATGTTCCCTAAACTTGCTGACAACAAACATTTCATACAGCAGAAAAGGAAATCAGGAATGTCTGAGACAGTATATATTTGTGTTACTGACGAATGGTACTATGACATTAGATATTATGGATCTAATTGTAATTCCTGGGAAGCTGTGGGGTGGAATACAGGAGCAGATTGGAAATATGGCCCATCATTTGCAAAAAATAGATATAGCAAATATCCCCAAAACAAACCTTTAAAGCCCCATATTGCCACTTCTAAAGATATGGTGGCTATTACTAACCCTACCTTTGAAGACACCCTAGCTATTGAAACTGGTTTCCCTGACATTAATTTTTGGTTGGAATGGATGAAGTATAGTGCTAACAAACACAATAAAAGCAACTGTTATGTCTGTGGCAAATCTAGGCCCCACCTAGGTACAGTGCCCCTTAATATACCCCTAGAACAGGAAAATTGTTTTTTTTTCAGCCTTTCCAATGACACCAAAACAAATGACAGTCAGTGCGAAATGTGGAAAAGGGAATATCCCATATTGTCAAAAAATCCCAACCCAGGAAGCACCATAACCATATATCCTGGAAACTATACCTGTTATACATCTAACACCACCACAGGGAGAAATTTAAAAACCTTCCCACCAGGGTATTGTGCAAATAAGCATATTCATACTTGTAACTTTAATTCTTGTAGGCATTATAGTTTATTGTGTAATTCCCTGTGGAAAGAAACTTACCTCCAAAGGCATTGATAAGGCCCTGATGTACTATGATATAACCACCAGTCCTGTCACCTCCTCTGATAGTGAGGGACCCGACGATTATGTCCAATATCTCAAGAACTGGAGGAACAAGAAAGGAGCCTCACTCAAGAATCATGTCATATAATAATCATGATTCTAAGAGGGGATTGAAGGGTTAGCTCTTCTGTCTTTGTAAATATTACTTTTTATATGATCAATTTCCTTATAATAGTTACAGTGTAAAAGTGAATATTTACACTTCCCTAATGAAGGGTTAAAACATGCTATATGAACTCTTATGTGTTTGCATGGATGCGTGCTGCCCTGTGCTAGGTGCCTTTGTCTCTCATACAGATACCAGGCCTGTGTGGGTCTGGCATCCAAGGTCAGTTCCATACCAGATGAAACTTGTTCTTTCTACCCAAATATACTGTGTTACAAAAACTTTGTTAAATGTTTGAGAAACTTGTAGAAAACCCATATATGGACATCCGCCTTTTTCTGTTCTGCCTGGTAACTATTAACGAACCAATGGGAGTGTAACGACATGTCAGTTACACCCATATGCATTGTCATATATACTTTTGTTAACTTCATAATAAACAGTGTGAATTTTTACTGCTTGTGTTGTGCATGTACCTTGTGGCTAAAAGTTTACACTCCAGACGTCTAAGAGGCCATCACACCGAGGGTTAAAGAATATAAGGGCAAATCCTTTCAGCCGGTAACCTGTACCGAGAGCAGCGGTAGCGGAGTGAGGCACCTTGCCTGAAGCATGGCGAGTGAAGTGAGCCATGCACAGGGACATGGTGCACTAATTGGTGTTCCCCGTCACTTTACGAAGAAAACAACACCAAAAACAGTCAAAAAACTCATGTTGACCCTTTTCCATGTTGACCTAGTACACGTCAACCTAATGACCATGTCGACCATTAGTGGTCAACCTAATGCATGTCGACCTAATGAACCACACCCGCCTAACCCTACCCACCCCCTCCCGGGGTGCTGCCTAACCCTAACCTCCCCAGTGGCGCGGTGTTAGGAAGTTAGTCATCCTGGTTGTCAGGATTCCGATGCCGAGATGTGTAACTTCTCAGGATGCCGGTGTCGAAATTTTGACTAGTGTCGGGATTCCAGCGTCGGTAATCTGACTGCTAGGATCCCGACTGCATCCCACTTGATAAATACATTTTCATCAGTGGGGTTATGACTGGTGGTAACATCTTTTGTGTGTTTGATTATGTGATCATCAGCTGTATCATCAGTGAAAAGAACCATTTTTCTTTACAGTAGGGCTCTGCACCCCTTTGTGGCTTTATACACATGTATTTAGTTATCGTTCTGATCAGTAAAGTGATCCGGTCATAAAACTTAAACACTTACAGTATATGGTGTTTTCAGATGTAATGAATTTAGAGATGCTTTTTGGGGCGGATTCTGAATTGTATGCAGCTTCTTATCCAGATACAAATAGTGAATTTTAGCAAACTGTGCATGCGCAGAAACGAATTTGGGCATTTTTCCATATCTCGAGTTTAATGTATCTTGGCCGGATCTCTCTTGCATGAAAGGAGCATGTTGGGTGGCAACGCTGTGGGCGTATGCAAGAGATCAGACTCACCAACACTTCAGATTAGGAGAAAGACTGCTGCCTCTCTTCTTAACCAGTACAGGCTATTTCAACAGCAGTCAATCCTCTGTACCAGCATAATGTGCGGGAAGGGGGTGAAGGGGTGCACCTTCGGATCAGCCCTTCTGACCAGCCTGCCCTGAGCCCCCAGCACCCTCTGGGTTTATTTTAGATCAGCTAGTAAGAAGGGGGCCTGGCAGTGGCCAAGCCTCCCCGAGTTGACCATGCCCCCTCTGACTACCAGGGACTTGCAGAGCTGTTGGCAGCCATGGGCTTGTAGCAAAACTCCATGCTATTCTGAGTAATTAAGAGACCATAAGGGAAGCAATAGAGGTTTTTAAAATGTGTAAATGACTGATTTTTGCATTTTTTGTTATTGTTGGAAAAAGGATAGGCAAATTATAGGTAGGCTTACCATACCATCCCCTTAAACAGGTTCTGTGGCAGATTACAACCAGGTGAAATGCAGACTTGAAGTCAGCCAGCCACAGAACCTGTGTAATCCATGAGTGTCCCAGATTACAGGGATAGCATTGTAAGCCTAATGACCGGCAACAAGTGTTACCATTTTTGGAGGCACAGAAAAGCTTTAAAAAGTTGAAAAAAAGTTTTAGCTCCCGTCTCCAAGTTGTAAAACACTTCTCCTATGTATACAACATCTCCACATACCTGCCTCACATTATTTAATTCAAATGAAAAGGGTTTGGTTTTTTTTGCTAAATTATGCTATTTAAACCCCTCCGCATGCCATGGCCATTGGTTGGCAACGGTGTGCTAGAGATTTTGCACTATGAGCCTGATTCATGTTTGTTAGAAAAGCAAAAAAAGCAAAACAACTGGGCAAAACCATGTTGCACTGCAGGTGGGGCAGACATAACATGTGCAGAGAGAGTAAGGGGGCATACACACGGGGCGACTTGTGCTGTGTGCTAAGAGATCTAAGTTAGCACACATCGCTATACACACAGCAATATGTGCTGAGCGATCTGTGCTAACCAGTGTTCTTATGCACATGCTAGGCGATCTGACTGGATCTTGCCTGCATGTGCTACAGATATGAGTGGGTGATGGCGACGTGCGGGGCCGCGCATCACCATCGCTATGGAGGGTACACATGGAGCATTCCGTGCTTCATTTCTAGGCAATCTAGACAGACCGCTTAGAAAATAGGCAAAAATCACGCTGTGTGTATGCCACATAAACTTTGGGTGGGATGTGTTCAAACAGAAATCTAAATTGTAGTGTAAAAATAAAGCTGTCTAATATTTGTGGGCTACATGCAAAGGCAGCCCATAATTATCCTGCACAGAAACACTAGAAACCCAAATATAAATCTCTCTGCACATGGTTTGCCCAATTCCTTGTTTTTTTGCTTTACTTACAAACATGAATCAGGCCCTATGTTCTGACATTTTTTCCTTAAAATAAAGATTTTTACCTACAATTTCACCTGCTCAGGGGGATGCGCACATAAAAAGGGGAATTTGCTGGGGAATTTAAATGTGAGTTTGCCATTGAATTCAGTGTGTATTCACAGTGAAAATGGCTTGCAAGACCCAATTCGCTCCTAACTGAATTTAGCCCTTTTAACTGAATGTTATCCGTTGTGCTGTGAGCGTAACAGAGACAAGGTTTGAGGAAAGCTTTCAATAATATTTAACAAAATGTTTTAAATAAACATGAAACAGATACTGTGTATGTAAAGTATAGTAAAGATAAATAATAGAGTATGTAATAGCAAAACAACGTAGAAGAAACTGATGACTGTGCAGTATAAAGCTAATCCTGCAGAGTGCCTACAATGTCACTGCTGTAATACTGACCATTGTGAATGTAAGGATCCTGCACTCCAGCAGTTGCAGATAGGCAGCAGAATCTTCTGTGTGTAGTTAGTTAATAACAAGCAAGTCAGCGAGACCCAGCTGATCATAGATAACAAGGAGGCAAGGTAATGGCTCAGCAGCTCCGCTCAGTGTGCTGGATGGCTTATTGCAATCAAACGCAGCATTTGTTCTATTAGTGCTGGAAACAGCAGAATGTGTTACTCTGTCTGATACAGATTACTCAACACTATATCAAAGAAATGTTACACATGTAGGACTAGGACCCAAAGTCAGAATATGTCCAGAATCAGAGCCGTAACTAGACAGTTTGGTGCCCTGTGCCAGAAAGAGAACTGGTGCCACCTCCTACCCATATTAAAAACAGTGACAGTGTGCGCCAAAGACCCACATAAAAAAATTAGGGGTGTTGTTACATGGGCTAGGGTGTGGCCACAAAATAGTACCAATTAACATTACACCAAACAGTAGAGCCCCTTATACACGTTACACCACAGTAGAGCTGCTTGTATCCTTCTGTATCATTAACATTACAGGCTATACCCTTCTATCTCTATGCTGCAAGATGTGTCCCGCTGTATCTACTGTATGTACTTTATGGAATATTGTAATTTCCTAATTACTGACCTTAGGGGTAACAGTGATCATATGATGTACAATATACTTAAAAGCAGTGCAGCACGTGTACCACACAGTACATGAAGCCACATTTCCACAAACAAAGTTAATGGGGGAAGCAGGGGACAAGTGATATAGCAGAGGACTGAGGCTGCCACAGTTCCCCTTCTCATACATGCAGCATAGACCTCCTTTGTGTAAAGACTTGCAGTGCTGCTCACTGTAATCAGTGGTACAAGTATGCGGGTACGCTCGGGTACGGAGTACCCTTAAGAATTTGGCGGCGGGTACGCAGTACCACCTGCCACACACTTTGCCATTAGCACAATTATAATGTGCCACAAAGCAACAAGACCATAATGCTTGGCAGCATGATGGCTCCTCCCACTTTGTCAGTGCGACAGTGGCTGTATTTTCCTGTTATAATGGAGGCATTACTATATATTGTAATTAAATTGGGGGCATTCCTAAATATTTCTATTATACTGGAGGTATCACTATACATTTCTATTATACTGGAGGCATTACTATATATTTATATTATACTGGAGGCATTACTATATATTTCTCATACGTCCTAGAGGATGCTGGGGACTCCGTAAGGACCATGGGGTATAGACGGGATCCGCAGGAGACATGGGCACACTATAAGACTTTGAATGGGTGTGAACTGGCTCCTCCCTCTATGCCTCTCCTCCAGACCTCAGTTAGATTCTGTGCCCAGGAGTGACTGGACACACGGGGGGAAATTTACTAAGATTCGTATTTTCCCGTTTCAGGTCAAAGTTCAATCACGAATGACATCGAAAGTGTAAAACTGCAACTTTTTGAATTGATTACGACTAATTTACTAAGCTGTCGTATTCGGGTTTTTCTTTTGTTCCGATGTCGATGTCATTCGTGGTTTTTTTTCTATTTTTACGGCAGTGATTAGCAAAACACTGCCGACTTTTTTTACAATCAATCTCGGCCGGATCTGTGTGATCCGTGATGGGGTTTATTTTTTTTTATTTTTTTTATTAAACACTGTAAAATAATAAAAAAAAATGCGTGGGGTCCCCCCTCCTAAGCATAACCAGCCTCGGGCTCTTTGAGCCGATCCTGGTTGCAAAAATATGGGGGAAAAAATGACAGGGGTTCCCCCATATTTAAGCAACCAGCATCGGGCTCTGCGCCTGGTCCTGGTCCCAAAAATACGGGGGACAAAAAGAGTAGGGGTCCCCCGTATTTTTAAAACCAGCACCGGGCTCCACTAGCTGGACAGATAATGCCACAGCCGGGGGTCACTTTTATATAGTGCCCTGCGGCCGTGGCATCAAAAATCCAACTAGTCACCCCTGGCCGGGGTACCCTGGGGGAGTGGGGACCCCTTCAATCAAGGGGTCCCCCCCCCCCAGCCACCCAAGGGCCAGGGGTGAAGCCCGAGGCTGTCCCCCCCCATCCAATGGGCTGCGGATGGGGGGGCTGATAGCCTTTGTTGTAAAAGAAAAGATATTGTTTTTAGTAGCAGTACTACAAGTCCCAGCAAGCCTCCCCCGCATGCTGGTACTTGGAGAACCACAAGTACCAGCATGCGGCGGAAAAACTGGCCCGCTGGTACCTGTAGTACTACTACTAAAAAAATACCCAAAAAAAGACAAGACACACACACCGTGAAAGTATAATTTTATTACATACATACACACATACATACATACTTACCTTAAGTTCCCACGCAGGTCGGTCCTCTTCTCCAGTAGAATCCAAGGGGTACCTGTTGAAGAAATTATACTCACGAGATCCAGGGGTCCAGGCTCCTCGGGAAATCCAGGGGTAATCCACGTACTTGAAAAAAAAAAAAAACGGTGTCCCGACCACGAACTGAAAGGGGACCCATGTTTGCACATGGGTCACCTTTCCACGAATGCCAGAAACCCACTCTGACTTCTGTCTAAGTGGGTTTCTTCAGCCAATCAGGGAGCGCCACGTTGTAGCACTCTCCTGATCAGCTGTGTGGTCCTGTCCTCACTGACAGGCAGCACACGGCAGTGTTACAATGTAGCGCCTATGCGCTACATTGTAACCAATGATGGGAACTTTCTGCTCAGCGGTGACGTCACTTTAGGTCAACCGCAGGGCAGAAAGTTCCCATCATTGGTTACAATGTAGCGCATAGGCGCTACATTGTAACACTGCCGTGTGCTGCCTGTCAGTGAGGACAGGACCACACAGCTGATCAGGAGAGTGCTACAACGTGGCGCTCCCTGATTGGCTGAAGAAACCCACTTAGACAGAAGTCAGAGTGGGTTTCTGGCATTCGTGGAAAGGTGACCCATGTGCAAACATGGGTCCCCTTTCAGTTCGTGGTCGGGACACCGTTTTTTTTTTTTTTTAAGTACGTGGATTACCCCTGGATTTCCCGAGGAGCCTGGACCCCTGGATCTCGTGAGTATAATTTCTTCAACAGGTACCCCTTGGATTCTACTGGAGAAGAGGACCGACCTGCGTGGGAACTTAAGGTAAGTATGTATGTATGTGTGTATGTATGTAATAAAATTATACTTTCACGGTGTGTGTGTCTTGTCTTTTTTTGGGTATTTTTTTAGTAGTAGTACTACAGGTACCAGCGGGCCCGTTTTTCCGTCGCATGCTGGTACTTGTGGTTCTCCAAGTACCAGCATGCGGGGGAGGCTTGCTGGGCCTTGTAGTACTGCTACTAAAAACAATATCTTTTCTTTTACAACAAAGGCTATCAGCCTCCCCATCCGCAGCCCATTGGATGGGGGGGGACAGCCTCGGGCTTCACCCCTGGCCCTTGGGTGGCTGGGGGGGGGGACCCCTTGATTGAAGGGGTCCCCACTCCCCCAGGGTACCCCGGCCAGGAGTGACTAGTTGGATTTTTGATGCCACGGCCGCAGGGCACTATATAAAAGTGACCCCCGGCTGTGGCATTATCTGTCCAGCTAGTGGAGCCCGGTGCTGGTTTTAAAAATACGGGGGACCCCTACTCTTTTTGTCCCCCATATTTTTGGGACCAGGACCAGGCGCAGAGCCCGATGCTGGTTGCTTAAATATGGGGGAACCCCTGTAATTTTTTCCCCCATATTTCTGCAACCAGGATCGGCTCAAAGAGCCCGAGGCTGGTTATGCTTAGGAGGGGGGACCCCACGCAATTTTTTTTTAAAAAATAAGCACTTTCCCACCCCTTCCCACTGATATACATGCACGGATCTCATGGATCCGTGCATGCCTATCCAATCACGAATAAAAAAAAAAGGTCTGGTTTTTTTTAGCACTTTTTTACGAGTTGTAATTTTTCACTGCAGTGTTTGTTTGTTTTTTGCTTTGCACTTCTTAGTAAATGACCGAGATTCATACTTAAACAGCCGCGTTTTGACCGATGGTGTATTCATTCGTAATTTTTTACTTGGACTTGCAAAAAATTACGAATGCCCTCATCTCTGCCGTGATTAGTGTTTAGTAAATTACCGAGATGACACTTTGATGAAAAAACGGCATCTCGGTCAAAATCGGGAGCTTAGTAAATTTCCACCACACTAGGGGAGCTCTACTGAGTTTCTCTAAAAGACTTTATTGTTTCGTGGGACTGAGGGGAGAGAAGTCAGACCTACTTCTGTGAGTTAAAGGCTCTGCTTCTTAGGCTACTGGACACCATTAGCTCCAGAGGGTTCAATCACTTGGTGCGCCTAGCTGCTTGTTCCCAGAGCCGCGCCGTCAACCCCCTCACAGAAGCCAGAAGAAAGAAGCCGGGTGAGTATATAGAAGAACAGAAGACTTCAGTGACGGCAGAAGACTTCAGTAATGGAGGTACAGCGCAGCGGTCGCGCTGCGCTCCATGCTCCCACACACCAACGGCACTCACAGGGTGCAGGGCGCTGGGGGGGGGAGCGCCCTGGGCAGCAAGTTACTGAGAGTCTTTCCACTGGCAGCAGATGCATATTCGGTGCCCGGGCACCGTGTACGATACCCCCGCCAGTATAAAGCAGCGGTCGCGCTGCGCGCCATTGCTCCCACACACCAACGGCTTTACAAGGGTGCAGGGCGCAGGGGAGATGCCCTGGGCAGCTATATATACCTCATTTGAGTGTGGCAAAACTTGTATACAGTGCGTAGGCACTGTATACGGACCCCTGCCAGCATTAAAAGCTATATTAATAGCGGGGCTGAAGCGCACCGAGAAGAGGCAGGGCTTAGCCCTCACAACAGGATTCAGCGCCATTTTCTCCATGTCCCCGCCAAAAGCAATGTATACAGTGCAAACGAGGGGGGGCACAGTGTTTTAGTGCTATATAATCATTGTTGTGCATATATCTCTGTGTGTTCCCTGTCAGATATACCCACTATAGTTTTTTTTTAGTCCACATATGTTGACATGCGTGAGTGCTCTGTCACAAACAGCTGTGGGGATCCCTGTCGGCATCGCCGACGCCTGTTGTTACTTGATTCAGTAGATGCAGTATCAGCAGGTCGGTAGTTGTATGCTTGTCAAAAGTAAACACTGTATGGGAGACACAGTAGTATGTGGGTGACCCTGTCGGCACCATCTGTTATTACTGGGTGTAAATTAACATGCTGTAACTGCCTTATACCTGTATATATATATATATATATATGTATATGTATGGTACGGTTCCATGGACCTGTAGCTCGAGCACAGACATGGTAGTATATGTGGGGGAGTGTTATTAAAATTATATATGTATACTTCCCGCGGACCCCTCGGGGTTGCAAGAATGTTATTTTGCCTGGTTATTACTCTCTGCTGTCGACGAATACTAGGTTTTCTGTCGACCATTACGTTTCCTGGTAGATCCACAACTGGGGCATTCAGTACATGGTCATACACATTCAAAACACATTAATGTCACTAGGGACCCGACGGTTCCAGACAATCCGCTTATATGGTGTATATATATATATATATATATATATATATATATATATATTTAGGATATGTGTGTAATTGTGTATTACATTATTTATATTCATATTATGATTTATAATGAATGCTGAAGTAAAAGTATTCCTTCTCATGTGCTGGTCGCTCTTGATAAAGCTCTAGGTCGGCCGTGACGAGTTGGTTTCAGATCCTCTCAAGGAGTCCGAATGTTTATTCTTTTCCCGCAGCGGATAGAATACTGTGTAAATCAACTCCTGGACGACACGGGGCCCTGTCACAACGGATCGTACACAGGAAACTAAGTGATATTTTATTTCGATGATTTGAAGTTATTGGCATTACATGCACATGGGGGAGTGTTTATATTTGGAAAGGCATCCGATAGAATTACCCTAAAGAGAGAGGGGATGTTTCTTAGGTTGGTTCTTCTCTGTAATATTGCGGCAGGCTGCCATGCGTATACAGGAGGTGTGGCCGGGGGAATGCTGAGGCTGACTCCGAGAGATACTGGAGTTTCTTCCTGGGACGGTGTACCGCTGTTTGGGGAGGCCTCAGTTCAGTCACTCTCGGCGGATACTACTGGTATATCTAACTTCGTGAGTTAGACTCCTTCACAACGGTTGGTGACGCATTCTTTTGTGGGATGCAGTTATTTTAACCGGTTCAATACCGTTCTCTTTTCCTTTCCTGTGCAGATAGTGGACAGTGAAAAGGTAAGAGCTCTGCAGCCTTGTTAGGTTCGCAGAAGCGGATGTCATTTTCTGTTTCTACCACATCCACCACATGTCGCTGGGTCTATCTGGCTGGAGCCCATTCCGGTGAAAACTCGTCTACTACTTTTCAGTCAGTCCGGGAATAGACTACGACCTGTGAGTTAATTATAGAATCCAAAGGGGGACATTCTGGCGTTTACAGATGTTTCCCCTCACTGATTTTTCAAATAGATCTTGCCGTTGCCCCTCTGGAAGGGGAGGTAGGAAGCGACGCCATACCACAGTTGCGTCAGGTTCAGGGCATTGTCCTGCTGTCCCTGTTTAAAAAAATAAATAAAAATAAGGGGTTTAAATGCGTTGTTCTCCGCATTCTGCTTACCTGGGTGGATATCCAGGATTGTCTTTGCCATTTCACCGGAGTGATGGCAGTAGGATGGTATTCTTTCAATAGTAAGAGTCATTGTTATTCTGTACTGGGACTCTCTCCTGAGACACAAGTGGTGCAAATCGTTGTTTTCTCTCTGTTCTTCAACACAGGGGAAGGCTGTTATTCCCAACGACGCAGACGTCGGAGGTGGGTATCAGAGTAGATACGGAACGGTTGAAGTTCTGTGTGTTCCTGTGAAATGAGGTCAGAGGATCCGGAGTCGGATCAGATTTGCAGTGACAATCCAGCAATATGTTCTGTGGATGAAGAAGGATATCGCTCCTGTGGTGTCTGCTCAGTTCTCACTTCCTAGGGGGACGAAGGTTCGGAATCCAGGATGAGATCCTGGTGTCCATGCATGCAGATTTCCGAGACTGGGGAACAGTCCTTGCAAGGGAAGTATTTCCAGAGGAAAAGGTCAAACTGGGAAGCTTGTCTGCAATAAGCTTTCTTAAATTAAGAGCTATTTTCAATGAACATATGCTCCGAGATCTGCCGTGTTAATTCTGTCGGACGACTTGACAACAGTGGTGTAAGTAAGCCGCTAGGGCGGAACAAGGAGCAAAGCGGTAATGGCAGAAGCCGAAAAAGGTTTCCGCTGGGTGAAAAGACTGGTAAATGCTATATTAGCAGTTTTCGTTCCGGATGTGAACGACCGAGAAATAGATTCTTCTGCAGACGCGATCTCCATACGGGAGTAATACAGTCGTCGTTGAGAAGCTTTTACTGAAGTGACAAGTCTTTGAGGAGTGCCTCAAGTGGACATGTTGGCGTCTCGCCTCAACGAGAGATCACAGGGATATTGTTCCGGGTCAGGGGACACTCAAGCTATAGCAGTGGACGTCCTCGGGACACCTTGGGTGTTTTCGGTCGGTCTTTGTGTCCCCTCCGTTTTCACTCTTCGGAAGGTGATAAACGTAAGAAGAACAAAGGTTCAGGCGATCCTCATTGTTCAGGCCTCACCAAGGAGGGCTTGGTATCCAGTTCCTCAAGAGTTACTCATAGAAGATACATGGCCTCTTCTGTTACGTGTGGAACTGTGACAGCAAGTTCCGGGCGTGTATCAAGTCTTACCGCGGCTGCGTTTGACGGCGTGGCGGTTGTACGTCATATCCTAGCCAGAGAGGGTATTCCCAGTGAAGTCTTTCCACACTTCTTCAGGCTATAAAAGAAGTAACGGCAAAGCCTTACCACCGTGTTTGGAGACAATATGTGTCTTGGTGTGAATCCAAGAAGGCTACTATGGAAGATGTTCAGCTGGGTCGTTCTTCTCCATTCTTGCAAGCAGGTGTTGATGCAGGCCTAAAGTTAGGCTTCATTTAAGTGCGGTTTTGGCCTTATAAAGTTTATTTCACAAAAGAATTGGCAACCTTTCCGGAAGTTCGGACCTTCGTGGAAGGAGTCATGCACATCCAACCTCCATTTGTGCCCCCATTGGCACCGTGGGACCTTGACATGGTGTTGCGTTTTCTTGTGACACAATGATTGGGACCTTTATGAAAGGTTGTGTTAAAATTTCTCTCTTGGAGAGTGGTCATGTTTTTGGCTTTGGCGTCCGCAAGGCGGATGTCGGAATTAACGGCTGGGTCTCAGAAGAGCCCCTGTTTGATCTTCCAGGTGGATAGATCGGAATTGAGAACTCGAATAATAGTTCTGCCAAAAGTGGTCTTGGGGTTTCGCAGAAACCAGCCTATTTGATGCCTGTGGTTACTTAAGCATTGGCTGATTCAAGGTCTCTCGATGTAGTCAGGACTTTGAATATTTCAATTTGGCTTAGATTGGAGAAACAGAGGGTCTGTTTGTCCGGTATGCTCCCAGCGTGATTGGAACGCCTGCGTCTTTGCAGTCTGTTACACGCTAGATCTGTGTTACGATTCGGTGTGCTCGTTCTACGGCTGGATTGCCGTTACCGAAGTCGGTGGTGACCCATTCTACTAGGAAGATGGGCTCTTCTTGGGCGGATGCCCGAGGAGTCTCGGCAGTTCAACTTTGCCGAGCGGATACTTGAACGGGTTCAAACACTTTTGCTAAGCTCTACAAGTTTGATACCCTGGCTGATGGGGACCTCATGTTTGCTCAATCGGTGCTGCAGAGTCGTCCGCACTCTCCCGCCCGGTCTGGAGCTTTGGTATAAACTCCATGGTCCTTACGGAGTCCCCAGCATCCTCTAGGACGTATGAGAAAATAGGATTTTAATACCTACCGGTAAATCCTTTTCTCTTAGTCCGTAGAGGATGCTGGGCGCCCATCCCAGTGCGTACTGTGTCTGCAGTTATTGGTTATGGTTACATTCTTGTGGTGTTTCTTTTCTGTCAGGCTGTTGCTGACGTTGTGCAGGCCATGCCATGCGGTGTCTTATTATTGGTTGTGTTGACACACTGGTTGTGTTACATATTCTCTCAGCATGTGGCTGTGTATTGTTCTTACCGTTGGCTGGTATTCTATTGAATGCCACGTTCTGCGGTATGTTCGTGGTGTGAGCTGGTATGACACTCACCGTGTTTAAACAATATATTCTTTCCTCGAAATGTCCATCTCCCTGGGCACAGTTTTCTAACTGAGGTCTGGAGGAGAGGCATAGAGGGAGGAGCCAGTTCACACCCATTCAAAGTCTTACAGTGTGCCCATGTCTCCTGCGGATCCCGTCTATACCCCATGGTCCTTACGGAGTCCCCAGCATCCTCTACGGACTAAGAGAAAAGGATTTACCGGTAGATATTAAAATCCTATTTTTTTAGCCTTGTCCCCAGATTAAAAAAAAAAAAAGGGGGCTGTGTAATATGGCCATGCCGCTAGTGTCGTGTAGCCACTCCCACTAACAGCATGTGGCCACACACCCTCACAACACATGATCATGCCCATTTTTCGGCACTCATTACCACTAAGAAAATATTTCTACTTGCACCACTGACTGTAATGTAACATTGTGCCCGGCAGAGAAGGAGCCGGGCGTACTGCTACAGACATCATGGTGGGCAGCACTGCAGCTAGCAGAGATGGTGGTGATGAAAGGACAGTGTCTCCCTGCGGGTGCTGCCGGATTATTCCCTGCCCACAGCATACCTCCCAACTGTCGCGATTTTGGCAAGACAGACCAATTTTCCAGGGACTGTCCCCCGGGCCGCAGTGTCCCGTTGTGGTGGGGGCAGTTGGGAGACCATCTCTCACTTGCTGCCCTGCTTAGCAGAGTAGCGATAAATAGCTTCTGTGCACAAGCGCACAGCGTCTATTTGCCAGGAAAGAGGGACAGGGGGCGAGGCTCGTGATCACGGCACTTTTCGTGAAGCCATGCCCTTAGGCGTGAAGCCACGTCCCCTCATTTCAGATGCACGCCGTCCCTCCTACAGCCACTGCAAAGTTGGGAGGTATGTCACAGTGCATATGCGCTGTTATGGCCAGATGAAAATACTTGATGGCTCTTAGTGACAGCAAAGGATTTGGAACATAGGAATTTGAATGTCACATTACACTGTATAAAAAGCATTGGAAAAAAACACACAGAATCTGTTGCTGGTTTTGTGCTGCTTGCAGCTGCTCACACATCAAATTTGAGCTCAGTCTTTACCTACTGTCTGCTATTATTATACATAATTATATTTGTTAATAATAATATTATTATTTAGTATTTATATGTCTGTATATTTGTTTTGTACTAAAGAATACCTCCCAACAATTGCATGCCAAATTATGGGCACGACTGCGAGTCACGTCATGCTGAGGTCATGCCCAGTGCTTCCCAGGCTGCATATCTACTTTTTAGATCCAGCTGTCACTTGGAAACACGCTGCATTCATTCACCACTGTTCTGCTATGATGAGAGAGAGAAGAGCGACCTCCAAATCCTTTCCCTACATGGGACACTGTTGTCCATGGGTGAGAAGGAGGTACAGTGCCCAAAAAGGACTATCCCGGCAAAATCTGAAAGGTTGGTTATGAGTAAAAGTATCTGTATCCAGCACTGTGCAATATGTTGTGGCTGATAAATAAACAATGGGGATGATTTTATTAACAAGACCATTGATTATAGCAATATTCTGCTTACTGGTCTTACCAAAAAGAGACTCTCACCACTACAATCCATTCTGAAGGGTGTAGTATGGCTGACCGGCGGTCTCCTGACCACCGGTCAGCTTACCGACGCCGGGATCCCGGCAGCATACCGACGCCGGGATCCCGGCGGGGAGGGGCGAGTGCAGCAAGCCCCTTGCGGGCTCGCTGCGCTCGCCATGCTGCGGGCTCGGTGGCGACCTGCGGTCGTCACGGGTTCTATTCCCACTCTATGGGTGTCGTGGACACCCACGAGTGGAAATAGTCCCTGTTGGTCGGCATGCCGACCATCGGGATACTGAGCCGGCGGGATGGTGGAGGAGGTCATGTGACTGTCGGTCAGCAGACCGCCGGTCACATGAATACCACCCATTCTGAATGCAGCTGCAAAGCTAATCTTCCTCACTAGACGTTCATCGGCTACAGATCAACTCTATCATTCGCTCCATTGGTTACCTGTATTCTACGGTATTCAATATAAAATGCTTTTACTCACACACAAGGCCATTAACCAAACTACACCAATGTACATCACTTCACTTATCTTATCGTATAACCATGTTTGGCCACAGGTGACGTAATTAGTACCCAAGTCAATTTGATTTAACCACCTGTGCTGAGCCATGGACAGCCTGTTATCTCCTCCTATCTGGCCTCCATGACTACTGCCTCTCTCCACTCCAATCTATCCTCAATGGTGCTGCCCAGCTCATCTTTCTCTACAAACTTACTATGTCTGCCTCCCCTTCAGAATCCAATTCAATCTTCTAACACTAGCTTACAAAGCCCTCACCCATTCGTCTCCATTTACATACCTCCCAACATGACCCTCTCCATTAAGAGAGTACCTATTCATTTATGCTTACCATCACCTGTGCTGAAACACCTTTCTTATCTATTAACCTGTTCAATAACCTTATCCTTATTAACCTGTTCATTAATCTTATCCATTAAACCGTTCATTAATTTGTGCCAGCAATCACAAATTAAGAGGAAAGTCCAGGAGCAGACCATTTTTTATCCCTCCTAGAGAGGGTCATGGGGGCCATTCAGAGTTGATCGCACGCTGCCGATTTTCGTAGCGCAGCGATCATGTAAAAAAATGGCAAAACTGCGCATGCATATGCACCGCAATGCGCACGCGCGTCGTACGGGTACAAACAGCATCGTTGCTGTGCAATGCTTCTAGCGACGAATCCATTTGCACAGCCGATTGCCAGGAGATTGACAGGAAGAGGGCGTTTATGGGTGTCAACTGACCGTTTTCTGGGAGTGGTAGGGAAAACGCAGCTGTGACCAGGCGTTTGCAGGGCGGGTATCTGACGTCAATTTCGGGACCTCCGTCGCTGGAATCATCGCACAGGATAAGTAACTACAGGGCTGGTCTTGTTTTGCACAAAATGTTTTTGTACCGCTCGGCTGCACATGCCATCGCACACTTGCAAAGCTAAAATACACTCCCCCATGGGCGGCGACAATGCGTTTGCACGGCTGCTAAAAGTAGCTAGCGAGCGAACAACTCGGAATGAGGGCCCATGTTGGGAGGTGTGGATTTACATACCTCCCAACATGACACTTTCCAGGAGGGACAAAAAGCTCTGATCCTGGACTTTCTTTTTAATGTAAGATTGCCAGCACCTGTGTTGAACAGGTTAATGGATAAGAAAGGTGTTACAGCACAGGTGATGGCAAGTATACATTAAGAGGGAAGTCCAGGAGCAGAGCATTCTGTCCCTCCTGGAGAGGGTCATGTTGAGAGGTATGCATTTAAACTCCCGCTCACTTCATAAATGTATGCTGTCTCTCCTGCCTACGGATTATCTACTCCCACTCTCCCCTCCAAGATGTTGCACATGCTCCTCCCTATATCTGGAATTCTCTACCTCTCCCTATCAGAATTTCCCTAAAACTTGAAACGGGCTCTCACGACCCACTTCTTCATCAAACCCAGCCATCTCTCATCTTAACCTTCTGGTCCATGCTGTCTAAAGCCCCATACACACTAGATGAGAAATTAAAAGATCTCGCTCAGAAGGGCAAATCTGAGCGAGATCTTTTACAATCTCGTCCAGTGTGTACACTCAATGTTGTTAACAATGCGCGCTCTCACGTATCGTTAATGACCCCCCTCCCTCGTCTGAACATGTACAGACAAAGGAGGTCCTAGTTAGCGACAGCCCGGCGTTGTTCCCTTCCCCGCTGGCATCGGCAAGTGTGTATGCACTTGCCAATGCCAGCACCGCCGCCAATATCGGCATCAGCGGGGACTCGTTTAGTGTACTGGGCTTAACACTTATCTGTCTGCCTCTCCCCTTTAGAATGTAAACTTTGATGAGCACGGCTCTCTAACCTCATGTGCTTTTCCTTCTCTTATACCCTTTTCAGAAAGGTCTGAAAATCCCAGTTTTTGACGGTCACTGCCTGACCCCCCTTTCACACAGACATACAAATTACCGGGACAATAATTTCTATCCGTTAAATTGCAGATCAATAGTGGTAAATTCCAGGGACGTGCGGTGAGCTAAATAGCTCAGGAGGCACTGGCTAGCACCAGAGCCAGATTTACATGCAATATATGAGCCAAAACGTACATCTGGGCATTATACATAGGTGCAGCAGTGATTACTTAGACCAGGGCTGGCCAAACCGGTCCTAGAGATCTACCAACAGTTCATATTTTCCAGGCCTCCTGGAGATCTGTAGAATTGTCAGGAATGAAAGCAGCACATCTTAATTAGTAATGACTACACCTGTGCATTAGCTAGGTGGTCTGGAAAATGTGAACTGTTGGTAGCTCTCGAGGAATGGTTTGGCCATCCCTGACTTAGAATTATCATCTCCATACAGCTGCACCTAACCCTCGGTTTCTGCCAAGTTGATGCTTATTTCAGTGTCATGACTGCTAATGCAGAAAATAGGATTTTAATTACCTACCGGTAAATCCTTTTCTCGTAGTCCGTAGAGGATGCTGGGGTCCACATTAGTACCATGGGGTATAGACGAGTCCACCAGGAGCCATTGGCACTTTAAGAGTTTGAGAGTGTGGGCTGGCTCCTCCCTCTATGCCCCTCCTACCAGGCTCAGTCTAGAAACTGTGCCTGAGGAGACAGACAACTTTGAGAGAAGGAAATAACAGGATTTTGAATACCTACCGGTAAATCCTTTTCTCGTAGTCTGTAGAGGATGTTGGGGTCCATATAAATACCATGGGGTATAGATGGGTCCTGTGGAGCCTTCGGCACTATAACATTTTAATAGTGTGGGCTGGCTCCTCCCTCTATGCCCCTCCTCCAGACCTCAGTTTAGGAACTGTGCCGAGGAGACGGACAACTTTGAGAGTATACTACATATATGTGACAAGATTCACGCCAACTCACACTGCATTTATAACCATGCAACCAGCATATAACCAAACAAAAACGTGCCAATATGCATGAAAGAAAAGTGGCAGCAACAGCCGCCAATACTTAACAAGTAATAACCGTGCAGGGAACAGAAGCACTGGGTGGGCGCCCAACATCCTCTACGGACTACGAGAAAAGGATTTACCGGTAGGTATTCAAAATCCTGTTTTCTCTTACGTCCTAGAGAATGTTGGAGTCCATATAAATACCATGGGGATGATACCAAAGCTCCCACTAGGGGAGGGAAAGTGCAGATGTACCCTGCAAAACTGAATGACCAAACTGAAGGTCATCAGCGGCCAAAGTATCAAGCTTGTAAAACTTAGCAAATGTGTTTGACCCTAACCAAGTAGCTGCTCGGCAAAGTTGAATAGCCGAGACCCCCCGGGCAGCCGCCCAGGAAGAACCCACTTTAGTAGAGTAAGCTTTTACCAATTTCGTTTCCGGCAATCCTGCCGTCAAATAAGCATGCTGAATCATACATTTGATCCAGTGAGCGATAGTATGCTTAGAAGCAGGACACCCAATCTTCTTGGGATCATAAAGCACGAACAGTGCTTCCGACTTTCGAAGAGGAGCAGTCCTCTTAATATATATCTTCAGAGCCCGGACCACGTCCAAGGACTTTGCTGAAGTAGATGTGTCAGTAGCCACTGGCACTACAATAGGTTGGTTGATATGAAAAGCCGACACAACCTTAGGAAGAAATTGCTGACGCAACCGCAGCTCAGCTCTATCCTCATGAAAAATTAAGTAGGGGCTTTTATGAGACAAGGCCCCCAATTCTGACACTCGCCTTGCGGATGCCAAGGCCAACAAAGTGACCACCTTCCATGTAAGAAACTTCAAATCTACCTCTCGTAGAGGTTCAAACCAATTTGATTGCAGGAACTGCAACACCACATTAAGATCCCATGGCTCCGTAGGAGGCACAAAAGGAGGTTGGATGTGCAGAACTCCTTGTAAGAAAGTCTGCACCTCAGGAAGCGCAGCCAATTGTTTCTGGAAGAAGATAGATAAGGCCGAAATCTGGACCTTGAGTGAGCCTAATCTTAGGCCCACATCCACACCTGACTGTAGAAATAGGAGTAAGCTACCTAGTTGGAACTTCTCCGTAGGAAACTTCTTGGATTCACACCAAGAAACATATTTTATCCAAATGTGATGGTAATGTTTTGATGTTACTACTTTCCTAGCTTGAATAAGCATAGGATGACCTTGTTCAGAATACCCTTCCGAGCTAAGATTTGGCGTTCGACCTTCATACCGTCAAACTTAGTTGCGGTAAGTCCCGGCAAAGAGTGTGTTCCTGTCAACTTTGAAATAATCTGAGAGTCAGATAGTAAACTCTCCCTAGCCCTCTTGGGGCCCTGATGGTCGTCAGATTTTGTGATCTTGTTAGTGGAACTGGAAGGGACACTTCCCTTAACTAAAACGCCCTTGGAACCAACTGGGGCTGTATTGCCACTGCTTGTGGGTTTGTCCATGACTTCATTTTGAGATAACGTGGTCTCATGGCCCTTTGAGGAACGTTTCAAAGGTCTCGTTTCCTTGCGGGAACCTTGCAATGGAGTTTTTGTTGACTTTGATGTAGACTTCGTCTGTTTGTCCTTCTTATCCGAATGCTTGTGTGAAGAAGTGTTCTTAGCTTTTCAAATCTTCAGTGGAAGTTCTTTTGTCTTGTGATTGTCTTCCAATCTTTTCAATACGACTTCTGTCAGAGGAGGATCCAGGTCTGATTCCTGAACTTGCGTCCCACGCGTAGATGGGACCTGTTCCTCCCTCATGGGGATGACATCAATGGCGTACTCACTGTTACATCCAAAGATGTAATCTGAAAAACATGTTCTATAGATTTTTCTGGAAGAATTTGTTGTGGAATTTCTAATTCCTCTGCAGCTGGGCTGCAAGATCTCACTTCATCTAGAGCGATGTCAACATCTAGACAAGAAGTCTCTGTGTCTTGAAGAGGTGTAATAACCTCTGGAATTGTTTTTAATGGTATCCTATTACCAATTCTGTTTTGGCTTGAAACTGAGGTTGAAAGAGATGCTGGCAGAGCCCTGCCAGTCTGAGAGACTCTTTTCTGAATTCTAGTCAGAGAATCAACAACCTTTTCCAAATTTTCTTGAAAATTCTGCCAGGTGGGAGTTCTTAAGCCCTTGTGACCATCCCTAATTTTAGAGGATCTATGTCTCCCTCCTGATCGAACTCCCGGCTAGGAGCCCCAGCGTCATGTTGACGTGGTTGGTGGAACCGAAGTTGATTTATGTTCCTGAGAAACCCCTGTTGTTGGTTTTCCGCCTCGCCCCCGACCTCTTCCTCTACCAAAGAAAGGGGTGGAGCCTCTGGCCCTGCCTGCTTTCCCGCCTCGAAAAGGGGCTTTGTTGCGGGCCAAAAAATGGCTTCTTTGTAGGAGGTGCTGCGGAAGGAATTAAAGTTGACTTACCCGATACTGTTTTAGATATCCACTTATCTAATGCTTCCCCAAAAAGTGCTTCACCTTCAAAAGGGAGGGTTTCCACATTTTCCTTAGATTATGCGTCCGCTGTCCACTGGTTCAACCAGAGACCTCTGCGGGCCGACACCGCCATGGATGACGAACGTGCAGTCATTAATCCAATGTCCTTCAGGGCCTCAACCATGAATCCCGCAGAATCCTTTATGTGATCCAGGGTTGCGATAATATCATCCCTGTCAACTGTGTCTATATTTTCTAATAGACTTTCTGCATATTTTTCAATAGCATTTGAAACCCATGCACCTGCAATAGTGGGTCTGAGGATAGTACCGCTAGCCGTATAAATAGACTTAAGTGTAGTCTCAATCATGCGGTCAGCCGGTTCTTTTAACGAAGCCGTGCCTGGTACGGGTAAGGTAATCTTTTTTGATAATCTGGACACTGAGGCGTCCACTTTGATCTATCACCTTCTGGAAAGGGATAAGCTATTAAGATTCTTTTTGGAGTCTGAAAATTCTTGTCTGGGCATTTCCAGGCATTTTCATACATAGCATTCAATTCCTCTGAAACAGGAAAAGTTATCACAGGTTTTTTATTTTTATTAAAATAGGCCCTTTTTTTCCTCTGCAGGAGGAGTATCTGTGATTTCCAACACCTCCCTAATGTTTGTAATCATGGATTGAATGCTCTTTGAAAGGGTAGCATCCACCCCTTTCATGTCATCTATGTCCCCCGGCGTCATCATCTGTGTCTGTGTCGACATTCATCATGAGTGCAAGAGGTACACTTTGATATGGCTGAGGGGGGTTGATGTGAGGAAGTCGATGGGCCTGTGTACAAGGCATCTTCCACAGAACTCCTCCAACCTTTAAATTCTTTTTCAGATTGTGTAAATCTCTCATTCAACTGTGCAAGCATTAATTTTATGCTGCCCAAACCCTCAGTGTCAGTTTCAGTGGGGTTAGGCAACACATCATTATCCTGTGGCAGGAAAACATCACCAGTCTTCAAACAGTCTGCAACTCTGCATTGTATGAATCATTCTCATTTGACATGTTACTGTGCCTTTCACACACACACACACACACACACACACACACACACACACACACACACACAGATATTTGTATAAAACAATTCCTTTACTTAGACTATCAGAGTAACACACAGTAAGAGCCAGCTCCACCCAGCGCTTCTAGAAGCGTTTAAATATAAACCTTCAACACTAATTTGGTAACCTAATTGGTTGTTCTACCATATATATGTATATACAGTATACCATATAAAGCACCAACTGTACTCCCCCCCTCGTCCTATAACACCCTGGTACCACAGTGAGTTATGAAGGAGGTCAGCGTTCCGTGCAGCCTGTCCTCTGCGGTGACTGCAGCTTAAAATGGCGCTGGTGACTTGCTGGATCTGAAAGAGAAGAAGCCCTGCCCCCAAGATGGCGTGGCTCTCCCGCGTTTTTGTTATTTTAACTGGCCTGAGGGATTTATTGTAAATGGTGGGTTTTTCACCCCCGTTTACCTTATGACCAGTATGGGGAGTATTGCCGGCTCAGAGCGCCCCTCCTACGCTCTGCACCCCGTGGACTGCTTTTGTGAGCCAGCGGAGCACAGCCTGCTGCTGCTGCGCTCCTTTCCCCTCAGCCGCCATGGACACCAGCTTTCCGTCTGACGGATCGCTGGTGTGTAGTATTCACCAGCTTCTGACCTTCTGGCAGCTGCAGGGTGTGGCGGCTGTTGCTGTGGGAGTGAGCGTTCGCCATCGGGGGCTATGCAATCAGTACCCTTCAGGAGCTAATGGTGTCCTGTCAGCGGGAGCAGGAGCCATTAACTCTTCATGAAGTTGGTTCCTGCTCCTTCCGCCTGCGTCCCACGAAGTAGGGAGGCTGTTGCCAGCAGCCTCCCTGTAATTTTAGATCTTAGAAATATCCTTTTCTGAACTCCCTCTGTGGAGCTCACTGGAAGTGTGTCTGGCTCTCTCGGCACAATTTCTAAATTGAGGTCTGGAGGAGGGGCATAGAGGGAGGAGCCAGCCCACACTATTAAAATGTTATAGTGTCGAAGGCTCCACAGGACCCGTCTATACCCCATGGTATTTATATGGACCCAACATCCTCTAGGACGTAAGAGAAACACAGATAGTGGCGAGATTCACACCAGCTCACACAACAAGGTAAACCAAGCTAACTAGCTTGAAACTCAGCAACAGCTGAAAAACATTACTTAACCAAGTAACAATGCAGTACAAAACTAAAAACAAAGTGGTACTGAATCAAGTAAACACTGCAGGATAACGAAGCGCTGGGTGAGCGCCCAGCATCCTCTGCAGACTACGAGAAAAGAATTTACCGGTAAGTAATTAAAATCCTATTTTCTCTTACGTCCTAGAGGATGCTGGGGTCCACATTAGTACCATGAGGATGTACCAAAGCTCCCAGAACGGGAGGGAGAGCGCGGAGGCTCCTGCAAAACAGATTGACCAAACTTTAGGTCATCAGAGGCCAAAGTATCGAACTTGTAGAACTTAGCAAACGTGTTCAACCCTGACCAAGTAGCTGCTCGGCAAAGTTGCAATGCCGAGACACCCCGGGCAGCCGCTTAGGTAGAACCCACCTTACGAGTAGAGTGGGCCTTAACAGATTTCGGACACAGCAATCCTACCGTAGAATATGCATGCTGGATAGTGAACCTGATCCAGCGAGAAATCATCTGCTTAGAAGCAGGTACCCAAAGTTTCTTGGGATCATACAGGACAGAGTCCGATTTTCTGTGACGAGCAGTCCTCTTCACATAGATTTTCCTTAGCCCTTACAACATCCAAGGACTTTGATGAAATTGAGGAGTTAGTAGCCACTGGCACCACAATAGGTTGGTTGATATGAAAAGCCGACACAACCTTTGGAAGAAACTGCTGACGCGTCCTGAGCTCAGCTCTATCTTCATGGAAGATCAAGTAGGGGCTCTTACACGACAAAGCCCCCAACTCCGACACACATCTAGCAGAAGCTTAGGCCAACAAAGTGAAAGCCTTCCATGTGAGAAACTTGACCTCAACCTCCTGTAGAGGCTCGAACCAAGCTGATTGGAGGAACTGCAACACCACGTTAAGATCCCAGGGTGCCGTAGGTGGCACAAATGGAGGCTGGATGTGCAGAACCCCTTTCAAGAAAGTCTGAACCTCAGGGAGGGAAGCTAGCTGTTTCGGCAGAAATCTGGACCTTTACGGATCCCAACCTCAGTCCCATATCCACACCTGCTTGCAGGAAGAGGAGAAACTGTCCCAGTTGAAACTCCACTGTAGGAAACTTCTTGAATTCACACCAAGAGACATACTTTATCCAAATGTGATGGTAATGTTTAGATGTTACTCCTTTCCTAGCCTGTACCAGGGTAGGAATAGCCTTGTTCAGAATGCCTTTCCGAGCTAATATCTGGCGTTCAACCTCCATGCCGTCAAAAGTAGCCGCGGTAAGTCTTGATAAGCGAACGGCCCCTGTTGCAGTAGGTCCTCCCGAAGAGGAAGAGGCCTCGGATCTTCCAGCAGAAGACCCAGAAGATCCGCGTACCAAGCCCTTCTTGGCCAGTCCGCAGCAATGAGGATTGCCTGAACTCTTGTTCTCCTTATGAGTTTTAGAACTCTTGGAATGAGTGGAAGTGGAGGAAACACATATACCAACTGGAACACCCACGGAGACACCCGGGCTTCCACTGCCACGGCTTGCGGTTCCCTTGACCTGGAACAATACCTCCGAAGCTTCTTGTTGAGACATGAGGCCATCATGTCTATTTGAGGTATACCATAAAGATCCGTCACCTCCGTGAACACCTCCGGATGGAGGCCCCAAAAGGAGATCATGTCTGCTGAGGAAGTCCGCTTGCCAGTTGTATACACCCGGAATGAAGATTGCTGACAACGCCAACGCGTGTATTTCTGCCCATAGGAGGATTCTTGTTACCTCTGACATTGCAGCTCTGCTCTTCGTTCCGCCCTGTCGTTTTATGTAGGCCACCGTACTTACATTGTCCGACTGTACTTGAATGGCTCGATCTCGCAGAAGATGAGCCGCTTGGAGAAGACCGTTGTAGACGGCTCTTAGTTCCAGATTGTCTATCGGAAGATTGGATTCCAGGCTTGACCACCTTCCTTGGAAAGTTACCCCCTGAATGATAGCCCCTGAGACTTGCATCCGTGGTTAGGAGAATCCAATCCTGAATCCCGAACCTGCAGCCCTCCAGAAGGTAAGGTAATTGCAGCCACCATAGGAGTGAAATCCTTGCTTTCGGCTACAGAAGTATTCTCTGGTACATGTGGAGATGAGAACCCGACCACTTGTCTAGGAGATCCAGTTGGAAGGACCGAGCATTAAACCTTCCATACTGTAGAGCCTCGTAAGAGGCAACCATCTTCCCCAGAAGGCGAATTCACTGATGAACCGATACCCGGGTGGGCTTCAGGATGTCCCGGACCATTGTTTGAATCACCAATGCTTTCTCCTCTGGTAGAAACACCCTCTGTACTTCCGTGTCGAGGATCATTCCCAGAAAAGACAATCTTCTTGTTGGCTACAAATGTGATTTTGGAAGGTTCAGGATCCAACCGTGTTTCCTGACCAGATGAGTCGTGAGAACAATGGACTGCAACAAAATCTCCCTGGACGATGCCCTTATCAGCAGATCGTCCAGATATGGGATATGTTCACCCCCTACCTGTGAAGAACCATCATCTCTGCCATCACCTTGGTGAACACCCTTGGTGCTGTGGAGAGGCCGAATGGTAGTGCCTGGAACTGAAAGTGACTGTATAATAGTGCAAATTGGAAATAAGCCTGATGCTGCGGCCAAATTGGAATGTGGAGATACGCATCCTTGATATCCAGGGATACCAGGAACTCCCCCTCCTCCAGACCTGAGATCACCGCTCTCAGAGACTCCATTTGAATTTGAACTCCCTCAGAAAGGGGTTTAGCAATTTCAAGTTCAAAATTGGCCTGACCGAACCATCCAGTTTCGGTACCACGAAAACGTTCGAATAATAACCTTTCTTTTGCATATGAGGTGGAACTGGGACAATGACCTGTGACTTTTCCAATTTTTGGATAGCTTCCTGTAGGAGATCCCGGTCTGCCAATAAAGCTAGCAAGCCTGATTTGAAGGAACGGTGAGGCGGGAGTTCTTGAAACTCCAGTCTGTATCCCTGGGACACAATATCCTGTACCCAGGGATCCAGACCGCACGACACCCAGACGTGACAATGTGACTGAGCCTCACCCCAACCGGCCCCTCCTCCAGGCTGTGCGGTTCACCGTCATGCTGAGGATTTTCATGTACCAGAAGCAGGCTTCTGTTCTTGGGAACCTGCAGTAGCAGGTTTTTTGGATTTTGCCCGACCTCCTCTAAAGAAGGTGTTAGAAGGCTTGGTCCTCTTTGTTTTAGCTGTCCGAAAGGACTGCGATGTAGATGAAGAAAAAGGTTTCTTCGTACCTGGCGAGGCTGAGGGAAGAAAAGGTGACTTACCCGCGGTTGCCGTGGAAATCCACGCATCCAACGCCTCAAATAGAGCCTGACCTGTGTAGGCTAGATTCTCCACACCTCTCCTGGATTCCGCATCGGCAGACCATTGGCGTAGCCAAAGTCCCCTGCGAGCCAAGACAGACATGGAAGATATCCCTGCAGCCATCAAACCCAGGTCTTTCAAGGATTCCACCATAAATCCTGCAGAATCCTGTATGTTACGTAAAAACAATTCAACGTTACTTTTACACATTGTATCCAAGTGCTCAAGCAACGCGCCTGGCCACTTTACAATAGCTTTAGAAATCCATGCACAGGCAATAGTAGGTCGCAGTATCGCCCTTGAAGCCGTGTATATGGATTTGAGCATAGTGTCAATTTTGCGATCTGCCGTTTTTTTTTTTGTCAGTCTGGAAACAGATGCGTCAACAATGGGTGGGATTTCCCATTTCTTTCTATCCTCCTCAGGGAAGAGAAAAGCAATCAGAATCTTTCTTGGGATCTGGAATCTTTTCTCCGGGTTTTCCCAGGATTTTTCAATATAGAGCGTTTAATTCTTTAGACGCTGGGAAGGTTAGCGAGGCTTTCTTATTATCCGTGAAGTAAGCCTCCTCAACCTGCTCAGGGTTTGTGTCAGCAATATTCAACACATCTCTAATGGCCTCAATCATCAACTGCACTCCTTTTGCAAGAGATGTCGCCCCCCGCAGCACAACCCCATCCCCGTCTGCCGTGTCAGAATCAGTATCCGTGTCATCTTGTATAATCTGGGCAAGAGCACGTTTTTGAGAGTGTACGCCTCCTCCAGTAGTAGGGGTGGGGGGTGCTGGTAGCGGCAGCTTTGATGTCCCGTGGGCGGTAGGGTGTGATCTATCTTCCGCTAAGCATGTAGGACCTGGAGAAATAATTTCTGCTAATTACTCCTTTACTGCACAAATGGGGCAGTAAGGAGAACACTAAACTGTAGAAGGGGCATTGTGCTGAATGAAAGGGCCCTACTACATGACTTCCAGGGTAGTGGAGTGGGCTTAATATTCATAACTTTCTGGTGGGAGGGCAGCTTGCTTGACTGCAGATATCTCAAGTTCCTGAAAATAGATTTCTTAGCTTTGAATGGGATACAAAGCTAGAGAGTCCCACCTTTCAGGAGGTTCTGGGGACTTGGGGATCACAGTTCAGGAGCCAGAGTAATCTACCAATAAATATTTAAAACTGCATATTGGGCATGTGGAGCTCGAGCAGGGACCAGCTGCATGAAGGCTGATATCTCTGATTCTGGGCATAGTATAGACAAGCAGCCAGTGTCCACCGAAAGGGGAGAGTCCCAGCTTTTGGAATATACCCTCATAAAAACTCTAAATCAGACAGAACCCGAGATATCTGGCTGGGAAAAACAATTATCAGGCTAGGATGGGGACCACTGCTTTGAAGTCGGATATCTCCGGTTCCCCAGGGCCGATTTTCAAAAATCTGGTACCCCTGGAAAGAGGGGACCCTCAGCTATCAGCCTAGGGCCCTTTAACTCCTGGGGCCCTTGGGCAAGAGCCCATTGAGCCCATACGAAAAGACGGCCTTGGCTCCGTTTATGTTGATGGTTAGACCTGGGGGCAGACATGATGTTCTCAGCCAGAGAGTTGATAAGCCTGGTCCTGGAATTCTCATTGCAGAGGTGTGGGAAGACCACAAAATGACTGAGCTTTGAGGTTGTAAGGCAGTCCTTCTGTAGTAATGTTGGGTTTTTGTTTTGCTTTGTTTTCCTTCGGTATAACGCTATTACAGGTTGAGTATCCCATATCCAAAATGCTTGGAACCAGAAGTGTTTTGGATATCGGATTTTCCTGTATTTTGAAATAATTGCATACCATAGTGATATCATGGCGATGGGACGTAAGTCTAAGCACAGATTGCATTTATGTTTCATATACACCTTATGCACACAGCCTGAACGTTATTTTAGCCAATATTTTTAATAACTTTGTGCATTAAACAAAGTGTGTGTACATTCACACAATTCATTTATGTTTCATATACACCTTATACACACAGCCTGAAGGTAATTGAATACAGTATTTTTAATAACTTTGTGTATTAAACAAAGTTTGTGTACACTGCAGCATCAGAAAACAAAGGTTTCACTAGCTCACTCCAAAAATTCCATATTTCTGAATATTTGGATATGGGATACTCAACCTGTATTGATTTTAAGCTTCCAGTTTATAACTAGCCACATCATATACTAGGCACTGTAGCATCCTAGTTGAAATTGGCTTCAGTTTTGGTCTGAATAGGTTTATATGCATTTTTTTTTTTAGGCACTGCAGCACCCTTTTGGCGCCATATACAGGATAATAAATAGAAAATATGCTTAATTTTGAGTATCTCATGTGGAAAATAATGTTTTTGCATGATTTTCAGGACTGAAAAGCATGATTTACAGGCCCTTTATTCACATGGCTGTTCACATTCAGAGTAACGACTGCTGAGTAGTGCTTTATTCAACACCCCCCCACACAAGAATGTGAGTCAGAACCTATATGGAAGTGAGGTAATACACTTAAATTGCACCAGGTGAGCTCCCAGTAACGTCCTCATATCACAGATGAATGTGGGGTAAAAATAGAATTTTAATTACCTACCAGTAAATCCTTTTCTCGTAGTCCGTAGGGGATACTGGGAATCCATTTAGTACCATGGGCTATAGACGGGTCCACTAGGAACCATGGGCACTTTAAGAAATTGATAGTGTGCGCTGGCTCCTCCCTCTATGCCCCACCTACCAGACTCAGTCTAAGGAACTGTGCCCGAGGAGACGGACATACTTTGAGAGAAGGATAGATAAGAAAGCGGTTCACCTCTGTCCTTATGGAAAATTATGTAGGGGCTCTTGTGAGACAATGTTCCTAGCTCTGACACACGTCTTCCTGAAGCCAAGGCCAACAGTAGGACGGTCTTCCACGTAAGGTAATTTACGTCAACCTCCTGTAATGGTTCAAACCAGTCCGATTGGAGGAACTGCAGCACCAAATTGAGATTCCCAAGGTGCCGTGGCAGGCACAAAGGAAGGTTGGATGTGCAGAACACCTTTCAAGAATGTCTGGACCTCAGGGAGAGAAGCCAGTTGTTTCTGAAAGAAAATAGATAAGGCCGAAATCTGTATTTTATGGAACCTAGACGTAGGCCCACATCCACTCCCGACTGCAGAAAAGCAGGAAACGTCCCAGATGAAATTCCACTGCAGAATGTCTGCTCTCACCCCAGGAGACATACTTCTTCCAAATACGGTGGTAATGTTTAGACGTTACCCCCTTCCTGGCTTGGATCATAGTCAGGATGACCTTGGCAGGAATCCCTCTCCTGGCTAGAATCAGCCGTTCAACTTCCATCCCGTTACACGTAGCCGCGGTAAGTCTTGATAGATGAACTGGCCCTGTTGCAGAAGATCCTCGCGAAGAGGTAGAGGCCACGGATCTTTGAGCAGCATCTCAAAAAGATCTGCATACCAGGCCCCTCGTGGCCAGTCCGAGACAATGAGGATTGCTTGAACCTTTTCCCTTTTTATTCTTTTTAGAATTCTTGGGATCAGCGGAAGTGGAGGAAACATGTACACCAGCTGGTAGACCCACGGAGTTGTCAGAGCGTCTACAGCCACTGCTTGTAGGTCCCTTGACCTGGAACAATACCGCTTAAGCTTCTTGTTGAGTCGAGAGGCCATCATGTCGATTTGTGGATATCCCCACCGACATGTCAACCACCGGAACACCTCCGAGTGAAGGCCCCACTCCCCTGCATGCAGGTCATGTCTGCTGAGGAAGTCTGCTTCCCCGTTGTCTACTCCCAGAATGAAGACAGCTGACAACGCCACGGCGTGTTTTTCCGCCCAGAGAATTCCTGACAACTCTTTTATGTTGTTTTGAATGCCTGACAACTCTGACATTGCAGCTCTGCTTTTTGTTCCGCCCTGTCGGTTTATGTACATCACTGCCGTCACATTGTCCGACTGGACCTGAATGGCCTGATTCTGAAGAAGAGATGAGGTCTGCAGAAGGGCGTTGTATATAGCACCGAGTTCCAGAATGTTTATTGGAAGGACGACTTCCTGACTTGACCATCTTCCCTGAAACTGCACCCCCTGCATTTTAAAAAAAGGGGGGTTGAGGTAGAATACTGCGCGGTATAGACTGTAGCTAGCCTGGGGGTGGTCACAGGGCTCCCCTGTTGGGCCCAAGTCAGAAACAGATGCGTACAAGAAAGGGAGACCACTCCTATTTGGCGCTAGTCAGCTTACATCCACATGAGATACTGTGATATAGCCAAAACTTAATTAAAAATAAGGCATGTGTCAAGTGTAGTAAAAACAAGCTAAAGTTTTAATTTAAACAGACACTTTTTGGGGGGAAATTACTTCCTTAGAGAAATATAATGTAGAACAACTTATCCCGAAAGGACTTCGGATAGACAAACAGCCATCTTTTGTAGACACCTCAGAAGAATTTATCAAAGAATGGTCCACTATACTTGACACTTGTTCATTCACACTTATCGATCTCATATTAAAAGAAAGAACAAATAAATTAAAATAAACTAAAGACAGGATTGAATCATTCCAGCCCATTATTGAACCTTTTACAAAATTAAAAAGGTTTGAGGAATTGGAGGAAGAATTAGCAGTTAAGATGGAACAGAATACTAAGGAGCTAATTAAGAAGAAACGGAAGAAACTCCAAAGAGATTGTGACCTATACCGTTTTGGAATTTCCAAAACAAGAAAACCCAAACAACCACCCACAGACTCATCTATAAATTCAACTACCGCACCACAGAGTAAAAGAGATCCTAATAACATTTACAGGCCGGTAAGAGAAAGATCAACAGGATGGAATAAAGGACTGAATCATCAAGAATATAGGTACAGACCACGGAGGACACCTTGGGAAAGGAGGGACAATATTTACAGATACCCAAGGGAATATGACAGAAGGAGACCGATTTGGAAAAATCACAGTAATAATGAATACAACACCCGACCAGAAGTTGACAGAAGACGTGAATATAGGAACAACAGTGACCACAGTAGGAGAGAGAGATTCCCACCAGATCGCCACCTCGTAGAAAGGAATGGACGATCGATTGTTGGCCTACTCCAGAGCAAAAAGATAAACCACTACCTTTAAAAGAACTAAGAAAAGGCCTATCAAGAAGAGATGATAGAGGGACAAGGACAGACAGAATTGAATCACATCATAACAGAGAGAATCGTACAGAACCCCCTTTTCAGGAACAGAGGAGAGGTTCACGGAAGATCTGATACACAATCAAAAACAGAAAAATAAGATTCGAAGGAAAAGGGGAAAAAGGGCAGGAAAATCGGTAAAGATCAATAACAAAAATAAAAATAAGATAAAGAAAACAGGAGTGAATACTTCGAGTATGAACATTCTGCCAGAAGAAAGAAAACAAATCATTTTTAACCTCAGCAACCGTATTCTTACAGAAGAAGAGACTAGGGTCTTGGAAAAAGGCCTTAAATACGCCCCCACTACATCATTAAAGGCTTTTGATAAATTTATTGATCTGGAAAAATTCACAAGGAAGGTCACCCTCAAAAAATTCTTTGAGATGAAGAAATCAGAAAATACACAAGAACCTCATCAAGAACAAGAAGAAATACCACCTTTTAAGAAGAAATCTACGTTCTATCCTGTTCATATCAAAGGAAGTTTCATAGACACATTCCAAAAATTAACTACTGAAGAATTTCGGAAAATAGAAACTAAGAAACGTCATCCACGCTGGAACCTCAGTCGAAAAGAGCGACAAGCAATTACAATATTGAGCAGAGATGAATCTATCGTCATAAAACCCTGTGATAAGGGTGGGGGTGTTGCCATTCTTAACTTGTCTGACTACACTCAAGAAATCATGAGACAATTATCCGACACAACTACATATCAAAAATTAAAAACTGACCCATCTATACGAATCAAGAACAACTTTGAGAAACTTCTCAACAAACATCTAGAATCCGGTGGTATATCCAAGGGTGAATTTGAATATCTGACTATAGAGAATCCTGTCACACCCACAATTTATGTTCTACCGAAAGTACACAAGAGTCTCACCACACCCCCCGGACGACCCATAATTACCGGTACGGGCAGCTTAACATCCAATCTATCAGCAATGGTAGATCGTCTATTACAACCCTCTGTTATTCAAACCCCTTCCTTCATCAAAGACACCAGAGACGCCATTAGGAGGATACAAAAGATCAATTGGAAAGAAAACACCTTTTTGGTAACAGCTGATGTCTGCTCACTTTACACCATCATCAAGCATGAGGACGGCCTTAAAGCAATCAAGTGGTTCCTTGACCAAACCCAATACTTGGAAGAAAGAAAGAGCTTCATTGTAGAAGCCATCAATTTTATTCTTATGAACAACTTCACGGTAAGGACAATACGTGTTTGGAATTCCCTGCCCGAGGGAGTTGTAATGGCGGAATCTGTCAACACCTTTAAGAATGGGTTAGATAAATTCCTATTGGAAAAGGATATCCAGGGGTATGGTGCATAGTCATGCATTATAGTTACTATAAATAGGGATAAAATGCAATGGCTGACAGCAGCATCAGTCAGAAATTTTAGTCAAATCATCATGCATAGGACACCACAAATAGGTTGAACTCGATGGACAATTGTCTTTTTTCAACCTCAGATACTATGAACTTCTTCTTCTTTAATGGAGAATATTTTCTCCAAAACAAGGGCACCCGATTTGCCCCAAGTTACGCCAATCTTTTTATGGCATATTGGGAATCCACCACCATTTATCCAGGCGTAACTTGGGGTGAACAACTTAACGATTGGGGCCGATATATTGATGATGTAATCTTCACCTGGACGGGAGAAAGAGAAGAACTAGAGTCCTTTTGCACCTCTTTGAACAACAATAACATCAATTTATCATTCACCTTTTCCATCAGTCAATGTGAAATCAACTTCTTGGACCTTCAAATATATATCAAAACTGGATCAGTCCACACCAGGACATATCACAAACCCACTGTTACACAGAATTACATTGCAATAAACAGTGAACATCACATCAACTGGTTAAAAGGGATACCTAAGGGACAATTCATAAGAACAAGAAGAAATTGCAGTGAACTTCCGATATGTGAATCTCAAATACAGGATCTCAAGAAGTTGTTCTTGGAGAAGGGATACAAATCTAAAGATATCGAGCAATCAGTACAACAAACGCTGTTAATGGAAAGATCGACATTAATAGAAGAGAGAACAAAGCTCCCTAATGCCGCCAAAGAGACACAGTTGCCATTTTTTTCCAGTTTTGATTCAGACCATAAACTTTTTGAACAAGTCATAAAAAAACATTGGCATATACTGCAAGGCGACCGCATCTTGAAGAAAATTATTCTGTCTAAACCAAAATTCATCTATCGCAAGGCCCCAAACCTAAGAAATCATCTAGTGAGAAGTGCGTTACCATTTAGAACATCCAACCCCATAAGGACATCTGGTTTCCACCGATGTGGGATGTGCATGTCAGGAATCGGCGGTCAGCTGCGTCTCACTTACCAGCGCGCTGGTGTGCATGCCTCCGGAGGTCATGGCCCCAGTCGCGGCTGCATGGATGCGCTGACCGCGAGCGTCATCTCCCGTGTCGCTGAGTACCCCTGAGTCTGGTCCTGCGTATGTGTTCCGCTGTGTGCCGGCATCTGGCCTGTATGGACGCTGCCATGACACCTGCACTCAGCTGATCCCGGCATCCAATCCAGCGCTGTGTTTCCAGCCAGGGACCTGTGACCAATCACTGCAGAGCAAGGGGTATAAGTTCCTGTCTGGGGCTCACTCACATCGCCTTGGACGAGTCACATACCCTGTGTCTAGTTCTCCCAGTTCCTGTGTTCCTGTTCCAGCATTCCCCTGTGGTTATCTTCAATGCTCCAGTTACCATCTCTACAGCTCTCCTGTTACTCCGGACTTCAGCCACATCCAGCTTCAAACCCATCAGCAGTAAGAGACTCTCCTCAGGTGTTCTTTCTCATTACCTTACCTGTGCACTAATTGTCAGCATACCATCTGTGCAACTCAGCAGTAATAACATCTACTTGCTTAGAGACTGTCTCCTGCTTTAGCCTAAGTGTGGCTATATGGACTTGTGCTTTACAGAGACTGTGAGTTTCTAATATATACCGGAGTTCTGCTTTCCAACCATTGTCAGTTTATCTCATCTTTGTGTTATTCAGAGACTGTGTATTTTCAAATACTATTGGAGTTCTGTTATTTCACCTGCATTCAGTATCAAGTTATTTTACGTTCTGCTGCAAGAGACTTTTAAGTTGTTTGGATTCAGTTACCTGTCATTGTTTTCCACATTACCGGTTTTCAGTGTATTCAGTATTACACCATCTGCTTTGCATTAATAAACCTCAGCGCTTATGCGCAGGACTTTCATATTGCCTCCTCGCTTTGTACATCGCAACACTGTACAACACTGACCCACTAGCACCCCCGCCAGGGACAGACAAAACCAGAGACCTGACAGTGCATTGGGTGCAGAAATATCAAATCTGAAAAATCCAAATTTACCGAAGTCATAGTCAATGGTTTCAAGAAGAAAATCTGCGACTTCATCACTTGTAACACCACCAATGTAGTTTATATGATTACATGCAAATGTGGGAAAACTTATGTCGGTAGGACGTCGAGATCATTAAAAACTAGAATAGGGAAACATCTTCGGAACATTAAAAAAGGTCTAACAACTCACCACTTGTCAGAACATTTCAGAACCGAACATCAATGTTCTAGAAACTCTATTTCCGACTTCATAGGCAACGTGGAAGAATCGCAATCTGGAGACGAATCTTGCGAAAGCCAAAATGAAAACCATTTATAACTTACAAACTCTTTTTCCTATGGGTCTCAATAGAGATTTTGAAATTAAATGGTTCCTTTGACAATTCTTTAAAAATATTCTTTAAAAAATATATATTTAAAAAAAAATACTCTTAAAAATAAAAAATAAAAATTTGTGTTATTTATTTATTGTTTATTATTTACTCATTATTTTTATTCACTTATTTTACATGTACTGGTACTATGGACCACGTTAAGAACAACATACCTTGATGAACACTTATAATAAGCTTTTCTGGAATTATGAAGTATTGTGGACACATGAAATAACAGGATCTGTTTTCACCATCCATTTTCGGTCAATGGAACGCACCCCACTTCCGGCAATGTCACTTCCGGTTTCGGATGATGCAAGACTACTTCCGGTCGGCGGGTGGAACGCACAGGAACGTCACTTCCGGTTCCGGTAATGCACAGGAATGTCACTTCCGGTTCCGGGAATCAGCAGACAGGAAGTGCTCTTCAAGAAGCCAATTCATCAATTGCACCCCTTATATAAAGACAGAATGTTAGCACTGGAGACATATTACCTTGAAAAAGGGACTTTGACGTCCCGAAACGCGTTGGTGTCTGCCTACCAGTGCCCCGGACTGCCAAGGACTTGATAATGTCAAATATTATCTTAAAACATAAAGCTATACACTGTTACCGTGGAGCCGCTATGGCCGCTGGACTTATTACACACACTACGGACTAAGTACGCTATTTGCGTGCTGAGTACCGTATGGATACGCACTTAGCGCATCAGACGCTGTGCCGTGGGCGCGACGCACACGCGGAACGTACGCACACGGATTGAAATACTGTAAACCTTATTAATGAAACAATGTAATGATATGTTTATACTTTAAACCTTAAATAGCACTGGCGATACAAAGTATCCGCAGTGCATACACCTTAACAATGCAGGTTAATCTAAAACAGGTTAAACAAGTTAATCTACTTTAAAAGCCCAGGCAGGAAAATGAAAACACAACACTGTTTGTGGTAAACCACTGGACTCTAACACCACAGTGGATTATTCAGAGAAAAGGGGTAAACAGGTAAAAGTTATACTCTACAGGCTAACAAGGAAATCTAAACAGAATAACAGAGAATAATGGCTACAGAGAATATACATACATGGGGAATCATTCGCAAGCGCAACCTGGATCCAGTTCTCAGCTATCAGGGAGAAAGCCTTCAGAGTCTTGTGTGACCAAGCCTGCTGCAAGCTCTATTTATTCACTTCATCCAAAACAATACAATAGTCATTGTAATCTCATTGTTCATTGGACACAGGGATATGTCTCTACATTACAGCAAAGGTCATAGGTGGATTTGAATAGGTAGGCGATGTCCTTCCCCAACTGCTCTGGTGGAAGGTATCCTCTGGATTCCAGCCACATGTGTAATTTACAGCAAATACAGTTAATGTTCATAATCTACTTTTGTACATAACTATACACAGGAGCGAGCGATCCTTTCCTAACTAACACCGGAATGTTACCCTTAAAATACCCTACAGCTGGATACTAGACACCACCTTTCAACCTTTATCTGACCCTTCCTATCATGCAAAGAGGAATCTCTCTGTCCAGGAACTGTTTAAAC